>NC_143435.1:8743214-9051785 GCF_059467195.1 Physcomitrium patens
GAATTAGCCCCTGTTTCTAACATCTGTGGATAACTATCCACTGATTCATTTCAAGTCGGATTTTGATATCTACCTTGAACTGGAATCATCGTGGCTCCAATTATTAAGTTCTGGTCATAGTGACATTTCTCTCATACTTTTGCTCACTCGAGAGATGATGCAATGGTGGCTGATTGGGCCTCTTTTACAAACATCTTCAATTCTGGTGGGTGTAGTCCATTAACCAATATGGACAACACAAACGATTCCTGCATTTGATTATTTGGCCATTTTCAAAGTATATCTGCTACGCGACCACAAAATGACTGTACCGCTTTTCCTAGTACCATTCTGCTGTTCATTAATTTTTCTCTAAGACGTTCTTCAAAACCAATTGGTCAAAAATGGGCTAAAAATATATTTTTTAATACCTCCCAATTGATAAATTGTCCCACATGTTGGCAGTTATACCAATCAAATGCTGGGTCTTTCAATGTCGCTGGTAGCTGTCATGGACATACATTGGAAGATTCTTCGAATATTCTTCTAGAATATTCTCTAAAGATTCTCTAAAGATTCCTTTAGAATGTTCTAGAAGATTCTTAGAATATTCCCTAAAGATTCTCTTAGAAGGTTCTAGAATATTCTTAGAAGGTTCTAAAATATTCTGATAGATTCTAGGAAGTTGCTCGAGAAGTTTCCTAATTAGTAGAAGTTGTTGGAGAAGCGTCCTAGTTAGCGGAAGTAGCTCGAGAAGCTTCCTATTCAGTAGTATATATAGGAGTCAAGGCTGAAGGGTTCTTCAGTCTCGACAACACATCTCTTGGAGTTCTAGCTCACCTTTCTGGTGTTGTTCTTGTACTCATCTGTTTAATCTAGTTCTGCCACTTCTTCTTGAACTTCTTGTTAGATTTCAAGTCTGTATTCTGTGTCCGTGACAGTTTGTCGAGACTGCATTTTCACTGGTATCAGAGCTAGTTCCTTCTTGTTAGAGAGTGGATTACCCCTCTTCTTGAAGGTGTGCTAGTGTTTTAGAGGTTGCGGATTACCCTCCTCTAAACTGATATCTCTTCTTTCTCAATATTGGAGCCTTATTCTTCTTGGAGAGAGTGGATTACCCCTCATCTTGGAGTCTTAAGGCGTTTTAGAGGTTGCGGAGTACTCTCCTCTGAACCAATATTGTCCTCTTGTCAAAACTCTTTTTTCTTCTTTCTGAAGGTTAGCCGAAGGTTAAGACGTTAAAATGGCTGAAAGTTTGGAATCCAAACTAGACGCCATCATAAATGCTCTTGCCTCGTTGTCACATAGGACAACAGAGATCGAAGGAGTCATGGTAGGACTCCATAACAATGGAGCATCTGGGATAGCGCCATCTAAAGCATATCAGCCTCAAACTTCTGCGCCAGAAGAAGCAGTTCTACCTCCATTTCAACAAGATCGAGTAGTCCTATAACGAAAGGAGCCTCGAATTAGTCTTCCGGATAAGTTTGATGGAACTCGTTCCAAGTTTCGAGGTTTTGTCAACCAAATCAGGTTGATAACAATTTTACAGCCCAAACATTATCCGACGGAGGAAGCGCGTGTTGGGCTTGTTGGAACCTTGCTTACAGCACAAGCTCTGTCTTGGTTTACTCCCTTGTTCGAGAAGCGATCACCAATCCTGAGCAACTTTGAAACGTTCTTGGAGGCGTTTGCAGAAGCATTTGGCGAGCATGATAAAGTTCGATGGGCTACAACAAAGATCCGATCGCTACGATAAGAAACACGCTTTGCATCAGTCTATGCCTCGGATTTCAGACAATTGGCAAGTGACATTAATTGGGGTGAAGAGGCGTTGGTGAGTCAGTTTTATTACGGCTTGAAAGATGTTGTGAAGGACTTGCTGTTATCTCTTCCTGATCCTCAAACGCTCAACGAAGCTATTAGCCAAGCTGTAAAGTGTGACAACCGCCTATTCCAGCGTTGCCAAGACCAACGTCCAAGACACCAAATGACTCGTTACGACGTGACTATGTGTGCAAATAGCTTAAATTCACATTCGGAGGCAACAGACATGCAAATCGATACGGTGCGTGTCCGATCTCTTACTCCAACAGAGAAGAAACGGCGTATGGAGGAAGGGTTATGTTTGTACTGTGGAGAAGAAGGTCACAAGGTTGGAAATTGCCCAAAGAAGCAAAATTGGCACCCTGTCAAGACTAGAAGTGCCATGATTCCGGAAAACGACGACGCCTAGCCACAGTAGGAACCGTGCGGCAGGACAATCTAATATCACGACAACAATCATGTTCCTCCTTCTCTGTCCAACCTGCCCGTTGTTTTACAATTCCTTTGTTTTTAGGCCCTCAAAAACAAAAAAACTTTAGCTTTATTGGATTCGGGGGCATCTACTTGTTTTTTAGATGAAGAGTTTGCTAAACGCCACAAGATCCGTTTAGTACAGAAGTCCAAACCTGTTCACGTAGAGGTGATAGATGGACGACCCTTATTGTCAGGCAACGTTACCCACGAATCAGAACCTATAGAAGTGGTGTTTAAGGACCATAGTAGTCACGTTATTTTTAATATTATTAGAACCCCATCAAGCCCTGTTATCCTTGGTCTTTCTTGGTTAGAAGATCATAATCCGTCCATTGATTGGAGGCTACGAAGGATAACATTTCCTGAAAAAAATAATAATAAACCTGTTGGTAGAACCTACATGAAGAAATCCATGTTTATTGGAGCGAGAGCGTTCCTAAGATCGTCCAAGGAAGGCGTACCATTTGTCATTTATGCAGCTCCAACTAGCGGCGAGAATATCTCAACATCGAATATACCAGAGCAATATAGGGATTTTGAAGACGTGTTTCAGAAGAAGAACGCCGATATACTGCCGGAACATCGACCATATGATTGCGCCATAGACTTAGAGGAAGGAGCGCAACCACCTTTTGGTCCAATATACAAGCTATCGCAGACGGAGTTGGCAGAATTGCGGAAGTACATCGATGAGAATCTAGCCAAGAATTTTATTCGACATTCAAAGTCGCCAGCTGGAGCACCAATCCTATTCGTGAAGAAAAAGGATGGCTCACTGCGGATGTGCGTGGACTACCGAGGACTCAACAAGGTGACCAAGAAAAATCGCTATCCCTTATCTTTGATCTCCGGCCTCTTAGATCAACTTGGACGTGCAAGGATTTTTACAAAGATTGATTTAAGAGGAGCCTACAACCTTGTGCGAATCAAAGAAGGAGATGAATGGAAGACAGCCTTTCGTACAAGGTATGGCCATTTTGAGTACAATGTCATGCCTTTTGGTCTTACCAATGCTCCAGCGGTCTTTCAGCATATGATGAACGACATCTTTCGGGAGTACCTCGATGACTTTGTTGTCATCTATCTGGATGATATTTTGATATTTTCCAAGAATGAAGAAGAACATGAGAAGCACGTTTGTTTGGTTCTTGAAAAACTACACGAACGAGGACTCTACGCCAAGTTGGAGAAGTGTCAATTTCACCAGAATGAGATGGAATTTTTGGGCTTCATTGCGACTACAGAGGGCTTGAAGATGGATCCAAAAAAGGTAGAAGCAATTATATCTTGGGAAGTTCCGAAGACGGTTAGAGATGTTCAGTGTTTTCTTGGATTTGCTAACTTCTATCGGATCTTCATCAAGAATTATTCTCAAGTTGCTGCACCACTCACGCATCTAACAGGCAAAGACAAGCTCGAATGGAGATCACAAGCAGCAAAAGCATTTCAAGATCTCAAGACGGCATTCACTACAGCTCCAATCTTGGTACACCCTGACTTTGCAAAGGCTTTCTATTTAGAGACCGATGCTTCAGATTTTGCTTTGGGAGCTGTGCTTTCACAGATGGGCATAGACAAGAAGCTTCACCCAATTGTGTTCTATTCACGGAAGTTCTCTGCTGCTGAGATCAACTACGAGATCCACGACAAAGAGCTGCTTGCTATAGTGGATGCCTTCCAAGAGTGGCGTCACTTCCTCGAAGGAGCTGCACATCCAGTGACTGTTTATACGGACCACAAGAATTTGGAGTACTTCATGACAGCTCGAATTTTGAATCGTCGTCAAGCTCGATGGAATATGTCTCTATCACGATTTGACTTTATTATCACCTACCGCTCTGGAAAACAGTAAGGATTATCTGACGCATTATCGAGGAGATCGTATCTTGCGCCAAAGGCTGGAGAAGCAGCGTTTGATCAACAATGTACAACATTGTTGAAACCAGAAAAATTCAGGATTTTTGCTACTGTTGCAACTATCGATGACGGCTTCCTCAGCGAGGTACGTACTGCGACCATTGAGGATTCTATAGCTCTTGAAATCAAACAACGTGTCGATAATGACAAGTTTAAGGTGGAGGGAGATCTTCTGTATTTTGAGGAGCGGTTGTATATCCCAAAAGGACCAACTCGACTCCGAGTACTTCAATCTCGCCACGACTTTCCAGCTGCGGGACATTTTGGATTCAACAAGACTTTGGAGCTTATTTCACGAGATTTTTGGTGGCCCTAAATGTGGAAGGATGTGAAGGAATTTGTCCTTTCTTGTGATGTTAGTTCAAGATCCAAGATCCCTCGACATCGTCCGTATGGACTTCTCCAGCCATTGCCTATTCCGCACCGACCATGGTCTTCAGTTTCTATGGACTTCATTACGGACCTACCGCCATCGAATTCATTTGACAGCATCTTTGTTGTGGTCGATCGATTTACAAAGATGGCACATTTCGTGCCTTGCAAGAAAACATCGTCAAGTGAAGACACCGCAAGACTCTTTCTTGATAACATATATCGTTATCATGGCCTACCAGATGATATCGTGTCGGATCGAGGTACTCAGTTTGTATCCAAGTTTTGGAGGTCCCTCTTTGAGATATTGAAGGTGGATATTAAGCTCTCTTCGGCTTTTCATCCTCAAACTGACGGTCAAACGGAGCGGGTGAATCAAGTTTTGGAGCAATATTTACGATGCAGCATCAACTATCAACAAGATGATTGGACTGCATATCTACCGCTTGCTGAGTTCGCATACAACAACACTCTTCATGCGTCAACTCAACAAACACCATTCTTCTCCAACTACGGATACCACCCCAAGCTCGATTTATTGAGTTCTTCAGCAAATAACAACCCAGCAGCTGAAGGATTTGTGAAGCAACTATCGGAGCTTCAAGCGACGTTGAAGCTTCAATTGTAATCTGCCCAAGAGAGTTATAAGGCATCTGCAGATAAATATCGAAATGAGGCACCTACTTTTAAAGTTGGAAGTAAAGTATGGCTTCTTCGACGGAATATCAAGACCAAGCGGCCATGTGACAAATTGGACTATCGGAGATTAGGGCCATTTGTTATCGGGAAGCAAATCAATCCGGTGGCATATCGTCTGGAGTTACCAGCTACTATGAAGGTACATCCAGTCTTTCACGTGTCTTTGTTGGAACCTTATCGAGAGTCAGCTTTTCCCCAAAGAGTACAAAGTCCGCCACCAAGTATCGAAATTGAAAACCATGAGGAATACGAGGTGGAAAAGGTACTAGATTCACGGCGTAATAGGAGAAAATTCGAGTATTTAGTGCATTGGAGTGGATACGACATCAATGAACGAACGTGGGAGCGTGCCGAAAATCTTGCCAATGCACCAAAAAAGGTACAAGAATTTCATCAACGATATCCTCATAAACCTAAGCCGATTCAACGATAGCTTTTTGCTGAAGCTTGCTCATCAAGTAGCATAAAAAGGGGGGAGGGCACCTCCAAAACCCATAATTCGATAGTGTAGAACTTTGTTAGCAACTATAGTTTGCTCTCATCATTTTAGCCTTTGGACATGGATAGTCAAGATACTACACTTGTTATGTCATCTCAAGCGACTAGCTCACGAAGACGACCACGAGATGAAGAACCGCCTGCACCACGACGACGTTGGAGGATACCGAGCAACAGATCGCTAGTAATTGTATTTGAGGTCGAGCTTGCCTACGACGGTCAGCCAGAAGGTGTGTTTGGAGGACAGTTTCACAATGAAGACACAGAAGTCCACGCTTGGTCAGAGGTTGAAGGTGTTGGTCACTACCGTTGGCTCCAAGGGCCGATGAATCATTTGGCTCGCGAACAACAATTAGAATTCATAGCGGATGTAATGCGACAGATTTTCATTTTCTTGCGTTGGTATTGACTGATAACAACATTGCTTCTCGAAGACCTCGAAGTTAGAAGAGGAGGTGATGTCATGGACATACATTGGAAGATTCTTCAAATATTCTTTTAGAATATTTTCTAAAGATTCTCTAAAGATTCCTTTAGAAGGTTCTAGAAGATTCTTAGAATATTCCCTAAAGATTCTCTTAGAAGGTTCTAGAATATTCTTAGAAGGTTCTAAAATATTCTAATAGATTCTAGGAAGTTGCTCGAGAAGTTTCCTAATTAGTAGAAGTTGTTGGAGAAGCGTCCTAGTTAGCGGAAGTAGCTCGAGAAGCTTCCTATTCAGTAGTATATATAGGAGTCAAGGTTGAAGGGTTCTTCAGTCTCGACAACACATCTCTTGGAGTTCTAGCTCACCTTTTTGGTGTTGTTCTTGTACTCATCTGTTTAATCTAGTTCTGCCACTTCTTCTTGAACTTCTTGTTAGATTTCAAGTCTGTATTTTGTGTCCGTGACAATAGCTATCTTAACCAAATATCTTCAATTCTGCTATTATTGGCTAAATACACCGTCAAGAATTGAGACAAATATTGATCGGGATCCGCACTTGGTAAATCCCAAAAAGTAGGTGTAGAATAGATATTAATTTATTTTTGAAAGATATTGATAAAATATATTAATATTCCATATAATAGGAAATTTAGGAAGATAGATGAGTGATTTAGTTATTAAAAGCGGTTAATTACAAAATTACGATAAGAATCTAGAGAATTAAGGGAAAATATATAGGAGTTGTAGAAGTTAATTAAGGTGCCATCGTTGTGATAGTATGAGCCGGGGTAAGCTTGGTGCTACCTCTTTTCTTCTGTTTGTTATTTTCTTTGAATAAGAGGATTGAGAGTTTCTGAATATTGTGAAGTGAATTATGGAATGGAAATGTAATTGGTACTATTTGAGAAGAAGAAAGATTGAATGTTGAAATCTAATTGTAATTCAGCAGAGAGAATGAGTCTGTGTTTGTGTGAAACACTGTAATGTGAATGGCAGTTTTGTGTGAAGAATTCCAGTGATTGGAATGAGGGTAATTGTGTGCTGAAAGCTGTGAGGGCGCAATATTACAGTTGGAGATTATGAAGGTGAGTATATTGGTGGAAATAGTAGTTATTGATATGACTGAATTATTGTAAGGAAGAGACCGATAAGGTGAAGGAGGAGATTATAGTTTCCTTGTGTATTCAGATATTGGAAATAGAGATGATACATTCAGGAGTTAATTGATTGTATGACCCTAACGTGAACGCTTAAGCAACTAGTCATTCCCTGTGTTCGAATCTCCCTATACAGGTTTATTCTGAGAGGTTTCTTCTAAAATAAGTAAAACGAGCAATCATAGTAGGTAATAGCGCAACGCTAGAAGTACGATCGCCCACTACACCCATTTGAACTGCAATCGGAACTGCTGGTACTTGTGATGCCATTGAATTTCTTGTTCCGCTAAATTCCATTTTAAAATAATCTCTGCTTTCTCTTATTCTAATTTCGGAGCTCTAAGTGCTCCTCGATTTATTGTTATTTTTTGCAAATAGTTTTATTGATTGAATTGCAAGTGAAAATGTTGGATTTTGAAATACAATATAGTTATCTTTATTGGCGACCAATTTGTGCCAATCTGTAGAGCCCCTATTGCTCGTTTCAGCGGTGCCTCCTATTGAAAAAATACCCAATAGAGTACCAAATTCTTCTATGCATCCTTCTCTTTCAGTTAACGGACTCAAGATTTCCACTGGAATGTTAACAAAATTTCCCACGAGTGTTCTTGGCAATTTTTCTAACAATACATATGACTGCAAAATTAACAGTCTATCCGATTCTTGATATGTTCAAATGCGCCGACAAGCTTGTAACCATGGTTTAATCCAATGCTGTCGATGCTTCTTTTTAAGATTATGTTCTTGCTCCTCTCTAAGCAAGTTCCTTCCTTACGCTCTTCCTTGTCTTTTTCTCAACTGATTTATTTTCTTCGATGCAATACTCTCCTTCTTATTAACCATAATAAGTCTGGCACCCTAATTAACTTCTACAACTCCTATATACTTTTCCTTGATTCTCCAGATTCTAACCGTAATTTTGTAATTAACCACTTTGAAGAACTAAATCACTCATCCCTCTTCCTGAATTTCCTATTATATTATTAGGGACATAATCCTTAGAACCTTCTAGAGACAAGTTTCTAAAACCTTCTAGAGACAAGTTTCTAGAACCTTCTAGAAGCAAGTCTCTAGAACCTTCTAGAAGCTTCTTAGTTGGTAGAAGATGTTAGAGACATAGTCCTTAGAACCTTCTAGAGATAAGTTTCTAGAATCTTTTAGAAGCAAGTCTCTGGAACCTTCTAGAAGCTTCCTAGTTGGTAGAAGTTACTTGAGAAGCTTCCTAAATGGGAGTATATATTAGAATCGAGGCTGAAGAGTTCTTCACTCTTGACAACACATCTCTTGGAGCTCTAGCTCACCTCTCTAGTGTTGTTCTCATCTGATTAATCTAGTTCTTGCCAGTTCTTCTTGAACTTCTTGTTAGATCTCGAGTCTGTATTTCTATATCCGTAACAGTTTGTCGAGATTTCACTCACCTCAGATATCAGAGCTAGTTTCTTCTT
Organism: Physcomitrium patens; assembly: GCF_059467195.1. Lineage (NCBI taxonomy): Eukaryota > Viridiplantae > Streptophyta > Bryopsida > Funariales > Funariaceae > Physcomitrium > Physcomitrium patens. Next base: position 8,752,009 of record NC_143435.1, read on the forward strand.
TGTTAGAGTGTGGATTATCTCTCTGCTTGGAAGTGTACTAACATTTTAGAGGTTGCGGATTACCTTCCTCTAAACTAATACCTCTTTTGTTACAATATTGGAGTCTTATTCTTCTTGGAGAGAGTGGATTATCCCTTTTTTTGAAGCTCTTAAGGCATTTTAGAGGTTGCAAAGTATCCTCCTCTAAACCAATATTGTCTTCTTGTAGAGTCATTTTTGTCCTTCTCTTAAAATGGCCGGAGGCCAAGACATTAGTATGACGGAAAGTTCGGAGCCCAAGTTGGATGCTATCATAAATACCCTCGCTACATTATCACAAAGAATTGCAGAGATTGAAGGAGTCGTGGCAAGGCTTCATAATGATGGAGCATCTGGGATGGCACAATCTAGGTTGCACTAGCCTCAAACTTCTACACTTGGAGAAGCAACTTTGCCTCAGGTTCAACAAGCACCGCTGGTTCTACAACAGAAGGAGCCCCGAGTTAGCCTTCCAAACAAGTTCGATGGTACGCGTTCCAAGTTTTGAGGATTTATCAACCAAATCAGGTTGATAATAGTTTTACAGCCCAAACACTATCCAACGGAGGAGTCACGTGTTGGGCTTGTTAGAACCTTACTTACAGGACAAGCTCTATCATGCTTTGCTCCTTTGTTTGAGAAACGATCGTCCATACTAAACAACTTTGAAACCTTTTTTGGAGGCGTTTGCGGAAGCATTTGGTGAACACAACAAGGTTCGATGGGCTACAACAAAGATCCGATCACTACGACAAGGGATGCACTCTACATCAGTCTATGCATCGGACTTCAAGCAATTAGCATGTGACAACAATTGGGATGAAGAAGCGTTGATGAGTCAATTCTATTAGGGTTTAAGGGACGATGTGAAGGATTTGCTGTTAACTCTTCTTGATCCGTAAATGCTCAACGAAGCTATTAGCCAAGTTGAGAAGTGCAATAACTGCCTATTCCAATGCCACCAAGTCCAACGTTCAAGACAACATACGGTTTGCCACGCACCAACTATGTCGGCAAGCAGCGTGAATTCACATTCACAAGTAGAAGACATGCAAATTGATGCAGTACGTATCAAATCCCTTACTCTAGAAGAAAAAAAGCGGCGTATGGAGGAAGGTCTATGCTTGTATTGCGGTGAAGAAGGCCACAAAGTTGGAAACTATCCCAAGAAGCAAAATCAACGTATTGTCAAGATTAGAGGCACGTTTATTCAAGAAAACGAGGATGCCCAGCCACAATAGGAACCGTGTGGCTGGACAGTGAAATATTGCAACAACAACCAGGTTCCTTTCTTTCCGCTCAACTTGCCCTTTGTTTTATAATCTCTTTGCTTATTGGCCCTCAGAAACTGAGAACCTTAGCATTATTAGATTCAGGAGCATCTGCTTGTTTCTTAGACAAAGAATTTGCGAAGCATCATAAGATCCCTTTAGTACAAAAATCCAAACCTGTTCACGTTGAAGTCATAGATGGGCGACCTTTATTGTCTGATAGTGTCACCCATGAATCAGAACCTATAGAAGTGACATTTAAGGGCCATAGTAGTCATATTATTTTCAATATTATTAGAACCCCATCAAATCCTGTTATTCTTGGTCTTTCCTGGTTGAAAAAGCATAACCCATCCATAAATTGGAAGTTGCGAAAGATGACCTTTTCCACAAAACCACCCAAGAGCAAGCCTAGTAGAAAACCCCAAATAGAGAAATCCTTATTTATTGGAACAAGAGCGTTTATAAGATCATCCAAGGAAGGCACACTGTTTGTCATTTATGCGGCTCCAACTACCGGGGAGAAGATCTCGACAGCAAATATACCGGAGCAATATAAGGATTTTAAAGACGTGTTTCAAAAGAAAAATGTCGACATGCTATCGGAATACAGACCATATGATTGCGCCATAGACTTATAGGAAGGAGCACAACCACTTTTTGGTCCAATCTACAATCTATCGCAGACAGAGTTGGCGGAGTTGCGGAAGTACATCGACGAGAATCTAGCCAAGAACTTCATCCGTCATTCAAAATCGTCAACTGGAGCACCCATCTTATTTAAGAAGAAGAAAGATGGCTCATTACGGATACGCGTGGACTATCGAGGCCTCAACAAGGTAATAAAGAAGAATCGTTACCCGTTACCCGTTATCCTTGATTTCTGGTCTCTTAGAACAACTTGGACGTGCAAGGATCTTTACAGAAATTGATCTAAGGGAAGCTTACAACCTCGTACGAATCAAGGAAGGAGATGAGTGGAAGACAGCGTTCCGTACAAAGTATGGCTATTTTGAGTATAATGTCATGCCCTTTGATCTTACCAATGCTCTAGCAGTCTTTCAACATATGATGAATAATATTTTCTGAGAGTACCTTGACGATTTTGTTGTCATCTATTTGGATGATATTCTGATATTCTCCAAAAATAAGGAAGAGCATGAAAAGCATGTTCGTTTGGTCTTGGAGAAACTACGCGAGCAAGGACTATATGCCAAGTTGGAGAAGTGTTTATTTGACCAAATAGAGATGGAGTTTCTGGGGTTCGTTGCAACTACGGAAGGCTTGAAGATGGACCCCAAGAAGGTGGAAGCAATCGTGTCCTGGGAGGTTCCAAAGACGGTGAGAGACGTACAATGCTTTCTTAGCTTTGCCAACTTCTATCAGATCTTCATCAAGAATTACTCTCAAGTTGCTGCTCCTCTCACTCAGTTGACATGCAAGGATAAGCTGGAATGGGGACCTCTAGCGGAGAAGGCGTTTCAAGACCTGAAAACCACATTTACTACGGCTCCAATCTTGGTACATCTAGACTTTACAAAGACCTTTTATTTAAAAATTGTTGCTTCGGATTTTACTTTGGGAGTTGTACTTTTACAAATGGGAGAAGACAAGAAGCTCCATCTGGTTGCATTCTATTCTCAAAAGTTCTCTGCTGCTGAAAATAATTATGAGATCCATGATAAGGAACTTCTTGCTATAATGGATTCTTTCCAAGAATGGCGTCATTTTCTTGAAAGAGCTACACACTTAGTGACCGTATACACAAATCACAAGAATTTGGAGTATTTCATATCGACTCAAGTTTTAAATCGACATCAAGCTCGGTGGAATATGTTACTATCTAGGTTCGATTTTGTTATCACTTATCGACCTGGAAAGCAGCAAGAATTATCTGATGCCTTATCGAAGAGATCGTATCTTATACCAAAGGCTGGAGAAGCAGTATTTGATCAACAATGTATGATGTTATTGAAGCTAGAGCAATTTCGGCTTTCCGCTACTATTGTGCCAATTGATGCTGACTTCTTGAATCAGGTATGTACCGCGACCATTAAAGATTCAATAGCCATTGATATCAAGCAGCGTGCCAATGACAACAAATTCAAGGTGGAGGAAGATCTTTTATACTTTAAGGAGCGGTTGTATATACCAAAAGGACCAGCACGACTTCGAGTTCTTCAATCTCGCCACAATTTTCTAGCTACGGGACATTTTGGATTCAACAAGACCTTAGAGTTTATTTTTCGAGATTTTTGGTGGCCCCAAATGTGGAAGGATGTGAAAGATTTTGTCCTCTCCTGCGACATCTGTTCAAGATCCAAGAATCCTCGACATCGCCCTTATCGACTCCTACAGCCATTACCAATTCCACATCGACCATGGTCTTTAGTTTCTATGGACCTCATCATGGATCTTCCATCATCAAACTCATTTGACAACATATTTGTCGTGATAGATCGGCTTACAAAGATGGTACACTTTGTTCCTTGCAAAAAGACATTATCCAATGAAGTCACAGCAAGGCTCTTTCTCGATAATATATATCGATATCATGGACTAGCAGATGATATCATATCAGATCGAGGAACCCAGTTCATATCAAAGTTTTGGAGATCTCTCTTTGAGATACTGAAGGTGGATATCAAGCTTTCTTCGGCTTTTCATCCTCAAACTGATGGCCAAATGGAACGGATGAACCAAGTCTTGGAACAATACTTACGATGCAGTATCAACTATCAGCAAGACAATTGGACCACATATCTGTCGCTAGTCGAGTTTGCATATAACAACCCCCTCTATGCATCGACTCAATACACACCATTCTTTTCCAACTATGGATATCATTCAAAGCTTGATTTATTGAGTCCGTCAACAAATAACAATCCAGCAGCTGAAGGATTTGCAAAACAACTATCAGTGCTTTAAAATACGTTGAAGCTTCAATTACAATCCGCTCAAGAATCCTACAAGGCGTCTACAAATAGATTTCAGAATCAAGTACCTACTTTCAAAATTGGAGATAAAGCATGGCTTCTTCGATGGAATATCAAGACCAAGCGACCATGTGATAAGTTGGACTATCAAAGATTGGGACCATTTATCATTCAGAAGCAAATCAATTCACTGGCGTACCGTCTGGAATTACCGGCTTCTATGAAGGTACATCCAGTCTTTCATGTTTCTCTATTGGAGCCTTATCGAGAGTCATCTTTTCCTGGAAGAGTTCAATGTCTGCCACCTAGTATTGAGATCGAGAACCACGAGGAATACGAGGTTGAAAAGATGTTGGATTCACGGCGAAGGTGGGGCAAGTTCGAGTATCTTGTTCATTGGTGCGGCTACGATATTAATGAGTAAACGTGGGAGCTAGCTGAAAATCTCGCCAATGCGCCATAAAAAGTACATGAGTTTCATCAACAACATCCTCATAAACCTAAGCCGGTTCAACGATAGCTTCCTTCTGAAGCTTGCTCACCCAAGAATATAAAAAAAACGGAGAGCACCACCAAAATTTGTAGTTGATGTAGTTATTTTCTCCAAGATAAAATAGAATTTTTTCAGTAGCCATAGTTTGGTCTTCTGATATGGATAGCCAAGAGATAGATACTATGCCAGTCAGATTATCTCAACCGACTAGCTCAGGAAGGCGACCTCGAGATGAAGAACCACAACAACGATAGAGGATACCGAGTAACTGATCATTGGTGATTGTATTTGAGTCCGAGCCTGCTTACGATGGTCAGCCAGAAGACATGTTTGCAGGACAATTTCACAATAAGGACACAGAAGTTCATGCTTGGTCAGAAGTTGAAGGAGTGGGCCACTACCATTAGCTTCAAGGACCGATGAACCACTTGCCTCGTGAACAACAGTTGGAGTTCATAGCAGACATTATGCGACAGATCTTCATTTTCTTACATTGGTACTGATTAACAACAACATTGCTTCTCAGAGACCTCGAAGCTAAAGGAGGGGGTGATGTTAGGGACATAATCTTTAGAACCTTCTAGAGACAAGTTTCTAGAACCTTCTAGAAGCAAGTCTCTAGAACCTTTTAGAAGCAAGTCTCTAGAACCTTCTAGAAGCTTCTTAGTTAGTAGAAGATGTTAGAGACATAGTCCTTAGAACCTTCTAGAAATAAGTTTCTAGAACCTTCTAGAAGCAAGTCTCTGGAACCTTCTAGAAGCTTCCTAGTTGGTAGAAGTTACTTGAGAAGCTTCCTAAATGGGAGTATATATTGGAATCGAGGATGAAGAGTTCTTCAGTCTCGACAACACATCTCTTGGAGCTCTAGCTCACCTCTCTAGTGTTGTTCTCATCTGATTAATCTAGTTCTTGCCAGTTCTTCTTGAACTTCTTATTAGATCTCGAGTCTGTATTTCTATGTCCATGACATATATGGACTATTAATATATTTTACTAATATCTTTCAAAAACAAATTAATATCTATTCTACAGTAAGTCATTATATAATGGAAGCATATTAGATAAGATAATTTTTAGAAGACATTGCACTAGTGCAATTGGAAGCAATTCCAATAATATGTGACAATCAAGGATATCTTGCATTTGCCAAGAATCTAAAGCATTATTTAAGAACCAAATACATTGATGTTCAACATCATTTCATACAAGAAAAAATTGAAAATGGAGTAATTAGTATGAAGTATTGTGCTACAAAAAACATGTTTCTTGATATGCTTACAAAAATATTATTAAAGAATAGATACCACAAGTTGATAGAGGCATTAGGCTTGAAAGCTTTTGACAATTAACAAAGTGGGAGTATTGAACATCAGCAAGATCTTGTATAATTGCCACCATATAGACTTAAACCATAATAAGTTGCTAATAGTGAAAAGATAAAAAAAAGATTAAAAGATGTTACTATGGTGGTGGCTAGGTTAAGAAGAATCTAGGATTTAATTGGATGTAGGAAAGAAGGATGAAAATGATTGTAAATAAAATTCATCTGCAATTGATGTAAATTCTAATTATAAGTAGGAGTCTTAGAAATGAGAGTCATCTTATTCCGCACTTCACTTTGTGTGCAACCTTGCTCATATTAAGTGTTGTGGCTTCTAACTTCTCTTTCTTCAATAGTTTTAAATAACCATATTTTCCATAGTTTTGAAACAATATAATGTATAAATGACTTGAAATATAGAAAATGTAACCTTATATTAAAGAATAAATTGAAAGATTAGCTTAAGCAACCTAAAATATATTCTTTATAAAAAAAATAAGACATCTTTAAAAATATTTTAAAAATAAAGATTTTTAGATATCTAAACATGGTTATTATCTAAGCATGGTTACTATCTAAACCTAGTTACAAAGACAACATATTTAAACTTGATTTTAAAAGATAAGATTTCATTCTTCTAATATCTACCACTATTAGTCTTTTATAATATTATTTCATCTATATTCTTATCTATTACTATATTGTAAATAAACCAATCTCCATTGTAAAAAAAAAAATTAAAGATGAATTGACAATTATTTGGATCATCTTGTATCCAACTATTATAGACTAATTGGTATTTTTATATTGAAGTTTGTTGATGTATTTGAACACTTATCTATTCTCTTGCTTATTGAAGTTGATGCTCCATACACTTTCTACTCCACTCTATTGCTTATTAAGCAAAAGTCATTTCACCTTTTATACAAATAAAAGATATTTATAAATTTATTTAATGGATTTTGTTTATTAGCTTTTTTAATATTACATAACATATTCTAATGGTTTAAAGTCTAAAAAATAGGATTTAGATTTAGAATTTTAGATTTTAGATTATATGGGCATATCCAATTTTTGGCCCACTTATTTTTGAATTTTGACTTAACTTACACTTTTTCTCCTTCTTCTATCTTTCAATTTTTTTATTTCTAATTTTAGTAGTATTAATAAATTATTCTATAAGTTTTTAATTTGTGTAATGTATCAAATTTGATTTAAGCTTTAAGATTTTATTTTTTAATAGTTGTCACAAAGATAAATATAATTTATAATTTAATAGCATATCAATTCTAAAAACTTTACTTAAATATTTTTATAGATAATATTATAATTATATTTTATACTTTTTAAGTATCTATCTTTAGAATTTGATAAATTATATATATAGATATATATCTGTGTGTGTGTGTGTGTGTGTGTGTGTTTATATGTGTGTGTGTGTGTGTGTTTATATGTGTATGTGTGTAATTAGATTTTAATTTTATTAATTTTTTATTTTTTTATAATGTTTTAATATCACTATTATTGATTTTATTAATCTTATGTATTTAATTTTTAATTTTTAATTTTTTTTAAGATTTTTTTTAACACAAAATAAAATTCATCTATTATTTCAATAAAGAAGATATATTATAAAAGACACCAAAGACCTAATAGAATATTAAAAGAAGTAAGTATTTCTTCTACTTTGTATCACTTGTGCATATTATGAAACCATTTTTTTTGTATATTTTTAAATTATTTTGTAACATTCTAAAGTTCCATTTAATTTCCTTACATGTTTTAGAACTAATCATGTACTTTTTCATCTAAGATTTATGCCATCTTTTGAGTAAGTGTACCTTATATCTTAGATGTTAAGTTAATTTTTTCTTATAAATTTCTAACTAATTTTTCTATACTCTATTAGCCTTTTTCATATTAAATTTTTATTATGAAAGTCATCCAATACTTTATTTTCAAAGACGCATTATTTCTTTTGTGTCAAAATGGATTATAATTATAAACCTCTTAATTATTTATTTTTATATTTTTATATTCAAATAAAAAGAATTATGTATCTTTTTTTAATATATTTGATGTTTTTTTAGAAGTATCAATTTTTTAATTTTATAAAAATTATGTACTAAATAACCTCATCAAAAAAAAATAATAAAAATAAAAATAAAAAAATAATTTAAGAAGGTAATAAAGACATGAGTGTAGAAAAATAAATAAATTTAAATTCTACATATATATATATATATATATATATATATATATAAGAAAGAAAAAAATTCAAGAAAAAATATTTTTACAACAGAAATATAAATTATATTATTTAAATTATATTGCATTATTGCCTCAATTAAGAAACAATAAACATAAGTGGCTTTTAAATCAATAACATTTTTTTATGTTCAATTGCATGGGTGCAAATAATTTTCTTCAATAGAATCAAATCCTAGGCTTTGTAAACTTTTATCTCATTCAAATTGTATTTTACTACTAGCAAATAAAAAGAACTTTAAATGTAATTTTAGAAAGAGCTTCTCAATTTTTGACTTGCCATCAATGCCTGCAGTTTATATTTTCTACAATTAATGCTCTTTCCTCATTTTTCCTCATGTGCTTTATATGTTGTTATTCTATCACTGGTTTTTTTAATTTTCTACCAAAATTTCAACATTTGACAGTTTAGTTTTTTTTTGTGCTCTCATGTAAATTAATAGCAATATCATTGATTATAAGGAAAGATTTATATATTTGCAATCATAAAAAAAAAATTTAAAGATAGTATAAACATATCATTTAAAATTTCTTTAAAAAAAAATAAAGATATAAATTATAATCAAAATTTTAATTATGGCTTATACATACTAAAAAAATAGTTAGTAAAAACTCAATATTTTAAAATATTATAATTTTATCACGCATATTAATTATTTGGTACATTAATTTTTATTTTGAAGATTATTGAAAGAGAATGCTAAAAAAAATTAACTTATGTGTAATGATTAATTTAAAGATTTACAAGTATAATTAAAACAAATACAATTAGATTGTATCAAAATTTTGTTTCATCATTTTTATAAACAAAATATGAAGTATTTTTTTAAAAGGAAAGTATCTATTTAACTTCAAAAAAGTAAAATAATAATTACTATATATGAATAAAAATATATTACAAATATTTAACCCGACCATGTTTAAAATAACCATTGGCAATGAAAAGATTGATTCTCATGTGCACCTCGGTGATGATTGGGGATGTCATAAAGGACGTGGATGGGGATGTCAAAAAGGACATGGATGGAGATATCACTGGGGCAGTTGTCACCTCGAAGGCATTTTCAAATCGTACCCCTCGGACTTATTCATCGAATCAGATAAAGCCCATCGCTACAGAAGAACGCGCCCATTCCTTGACGTTGCCTCTGTATTTGGACGATTCATGCACTGTGTCGCAGGTGTACTGTGGCTATGGATAATTCGTGAGTGAACATGAATGTAGTATCCTACTTTTCTTGTGAAGTCGATTTCGTCACTTTTTGAACCAGTACTTTGCGTGCAATTCCTCGCATTCACGTCAGAAATCGATCCTTTGGTCCCTTGAAATTGTCTCTCCCTTTGATAGAAAACTCAGTTGCCGTTAGATTGCCACACTCAGAGGAATCCAGCAATTCTTTTCTTCGAATTTCTTGCTTGATTGATTGATGGATTGCAGCGAGTGGGTAGAATTGCCAGGGCTTTGTGACAAGTCTGTATGGCTGCCAGTGTTGGCTGTTTGCGGATTGATTGAGGAGGTTTACTGCAGTGTAATATGAAATTGAGATTGCAAACGCATCACTGAATTTTGTTTTATTTTGTGTTTCTGAACCTGGAGATTGCACATGAGATCGGGAAACTGATGCCACTGAGTCAGTGTTGGTGAGAGTCTTGGGAGGAGTTGGTAGTTTGAAACGTTGCTGTCGGAACACTGAGATAATGTTTCTTCACGCACACACACATTTTCTATCTAGCACTCGAGGCAATTATTTGCTCCCTCGGATGCAGTGCAGCTCCAGCTCCTCACAACCGGTTACCCGGAATCTGGTGAACCATAGCAACGTGTTCCGCTGCTGCGCAGTTACTTCTGAAAATCATGGCTTCGAAGACTCAGGCGATAGTGGCTCCCTGACTGCTAGCTCTACTCCGCGGTTGACGAATTCTGCAGTTTCTAATGGAAACCATGCGGCTCACTTGCACGAATTTGAGAGTATTTCTGATCTTCTATTGAAAGTTGCAAAGGCTCCTTTGGGCAAGGAACAATGGATTCAGACTGTTGAGAGTAGGATCGAAAAGGTATGGCCAAATCATCCCTAGAGAGACTTGTGTAATTGAGGCGATCTCTAAGAACCTTCGGTTTACTTCTGATGCGATGCCTAATCTATATTGTGCAGGCTATTTTTGATTTCCGGTTCCTTACCCTGACTGCGATCGTTGGCTCGTTAGTAGGGTCCTTACTTTGCTTCGTCAAGGTCACTATCTAAACCCTTCTCTTTCTTAATGAGCATGTCTACCACTAGAATTAATTGAAATGGACTATCAGGTTATGAATCATCACTTGTGCACATTGAAAATCTCCAGACCTTGAGAGTTTTTATGTGAATATTGAGTTTAACCATCCATTGTGTAACGTAGGGGTGTGGATTCATATGTGAATCGTTCATTTCATACTTTGAGATGTGTTTGAATGGATTGCACACGGGAAATGTAATCCTCCGACTTGTCGAAGCAGTTGGTAAGTACCTCGCCGTAACATCAGCTTTCAATGATCGGGGTTTTTATTAAATAGTCATGGCTGTATTTGGCAAATATCATGTTTGTTTTGCAAATTTTTGAGAACTTACGGAGTGTAATGTTCATGTGGATTGTCGGGAAACTAGACGTGTACCTTGTGGGAACTGTGATGCTCATATTTGGAATGGGCTTATATGGACTGTTCATTAGCAACGAATCAAATGACGGAAAAAGTGATCGTGCATTGAAGAATACTACCCTCTTCGGTATGTTTGCACTCACGGTAAGCGAGAGCCGTTCACCCAGCTTTTCCTCCCTTTTCTTTTGTTTCAAAAATAAAGGACACGGTCATGGAGGTTATGAAGTGGGGCGTAACTTCAGTGACCAGCAAACATGTGCCACTCACTCTTTTTAAGGCATTTAACATATTTTTAATGTGATGTAATGTACATAAGAAGATGTTTTAATACTTCTGTCGTCGTATTTCAAACAGCGTCGGCCACTGTGGATGCGGATTACAACCCTTGACACATTAAAAACAAAGCTGGGGCATGTCATTGTGATGATTCTTCTCGTGAAACTATTTGAGAAAAGCAAGACGGTGCAAATCAGAAGCTCGATGGATTTACTGTGTTACTCCATATCCATTTTTTTGTCGTCTGCCTCACTATTTGTGTTGCAGCGACTACATGCGTCCTAAACCGTATCATAAGTTGGGATTGGGCTCTTAGAATCTCGAGTGCTAATGCATACTCATTGTAATTATCTTGCATACTACCCTTATCAACTTACAGTCAGTGAAACTTTCTCAGTATATTCGTATTATTAGGGAGCAGCTTCATTTTCTTAAAGTTCTTTTCAATCAGCACGTGATTTACGTATAAAATCTGGGTCTTCCAGGATAGCAGACCTACAAATTAAACTCAGTGGATAAGAAGGCAAGGCTTCAATGGGTCATGTGCAATATCTCGTGAAGTCAGTGTGTAACTGCTATCTTTTTTTATTTAAACAAGTGTTAAAATCCATGGTATCTGCACGTGCTCTGATGATGCGTGTACAATGGGATCACTGGAAGAAAAGAATGGAATTTGTCTTACCTGATCAACAGTTGGTGCACACTCTTTGATGAATCTTTTCACCGACTCCTCGCTGCTCCTGCTCACACACCACGAAGAAAGAAACAACTGCTCTTGAAACTGGTATCTGTCAAAAGCTCTATCCAGTCTTATCAAAACCTTTTTCAACTCCAACCTAATCTGTTGTACCCATTTTTCATGTTTGCATGCTTAACAACCAAGTTTATGTTCACGACTAAAACGCATGAAATAATCATATCTTTTAAAAATAATTGAAAGATATGATTATTTTATAACATTTGTTGAAAAATTAAATAATGCTTTGTATAAAAATATATATTAGAGATTTTTATTGTATGTAATATAATAATACAAAATTTATGAATTTATAGATTTAAATTTTATTATTTTTTTCTGCCTATGATTAATAGTAAGTAATGTCAAGGATGTGTCTTAATACATACCTATCAAAGAAAAATTAATATATGCATAGTTTAAAACAAATTATGAAGGTATATGTGTTTATGAAATAGTAAACAATTATAATGGCTATTTATAAATATAGAGAGATTACATAGTTTTGAATTAAGTCTAGAATATAAGAGAGGCTTTGATAATATTAGAAATAACTTTAATTTTATTCTTATTTTACCATATAATAGAAAAATATATTTGAAAGTTGTTTAAAAACCACAAGAATAGCAAGATAAGTGTCTAAGTTGTGAAAGGCTTTTACAATTGCTTTCTAAATCTCCAAACTTTGAGAAGTTTTGTTAACTATAAAATACATCAAAAATCATTAGGAGATCAAATTTACATTTAATAAAAAAATTAAATATTTTACAAAAAAATGTGTAATTTATTTAAATTATTTTTATTTACTTATTTTCTACAAAATTTTAGTTAAGAATATTATACGTTTTATTTTTTTATAGAGACAATATTTTTTTACTATAGATTTTTTTAAAAAAATCTAGTTTATTTTTTAAGAATGTATTTAAAAAATACATAAAAGTATGTGTTATAACAAGGTCAAATTCTTATAAATAATTATTTTGAAAAAAAATAATCTTATTGAATTTTTTGTATGAATTTTTTTGAAAATAATATGTTTGCTGTATATAATTTTTTGTATAAAAATATTAAATTTTTAATTATTTTATTTTATTTTAAAAAAAATTTCCACCTTGTAAGTAGAAGTATTAGTTGCTGTTAAACTATTAAATCATAAATTTCAGTGAATTTTCGTTTATGCATTAATTATTTTAACACACACATTTTGGACTAGTTAATACATTAATTTATCTGCTCCAATGTAATTTACATTAGTTATTGATTTAAATTTTTGATATTTCATGTAAAACCATAAACTTTTGTATATGTACAGCATAAATATTACAATCTTATTTATTCAGTCATTGAAAAATATTTACTTATTTATTTCTAATTAATCTACATTGACTCTTTTAAAGGAGAAGATTTTATTGCTTCTATTTATTTTAATATAATCAACTTTATCAACTATTTTCTGAAATACAAGTTCAAAACAATTCTACTATTTTTTGTAAAACAAGAAATAATAGAATCACAAGTCAATTCCTCAATAAGAATAGTATTTTACACCAATTAAGATGCAACATTTTAAAATATACCATTTATATCTGTACACTTTACACACATACACACATAAATATATGTATATGTATATATAGAAAGGTTTTGCTTAGTTTTGGTGAGTAATTTTATGTTTCACGATCAGAAACCCGTGTTGTTGGGCACATAAAAGTTGTAAAATGATTTGTTATGAAGAGAATAAAGTACAGGTTTTGTTGCAAGATATGCAAGGTTTTTTTGTTAATTAACAATTTCTTTGATTTTGGCCAATGAGAAGGCTTCTTTATGTCTTTGTCAAAACTATGCTTCCTTAATACATAGATATTATTTGGAGGATAGTCTCTATAAATACAAAAACAATACAAAAGGGGCCCACTCTCTCTAACAATAGCCCATTCCACGGCAACGACACATTACAAACCGCCACGCAGCCACGTTGGCGACGGGCCCCGTCTACTGAAACATTACGTTCCATAACGTCCAGCGTTCTGGTCCCACCTCCAGACTCAAAATCTGCGTAACCAAACTACCTTATTAGTAGATTTTACAATTGGTAGATTCAACGACTCAAGCATTAGGAGGTTTTAGCGGCGAGGCTGGTTCGGTCCTCACAAGCAACGACGACGAGGAGGAAGACGATTTGCCGCAGATCGGCCACTTGCGGCGTTGGAGCTGCAACTTCTGGAGGCGGAGTGAGGCGCCTGGATTCTGTGCTGGTTTTTTCTCTCACAGTGTTTTTTCTGGAGCCAGAAACGAGTGAATTTGGCTTCATATTGCGGGAGATAGGCGTGGTCAGAGCTAGGTTGGTCGAGGGAGGGAGAGGCAGAATCTCCACACAGCGCCGACGCAATTCCCTGAATCGGTTTGTTTTTCTCTGCAGGTTTGTCTTGTGCATGGGATTACTGCAGTTTGATTGCGCTTGGTACTTGCTTTAGTCAGTCTTATAAGAGACTCGGGGAAGGAGTCAATTGTCGAGGTAGCTCGCGGGATCCGTGAGGTTTGAATGGAGTTGTTTCGGAATATGGATACGTGTGTGAATTTATCTGAGTGTGTCGTTGAGTCTTGGATTTCCTTGTTCAAGGTGACGTGATTAGTTCCTTTCCCAGGGATCTGCTTTAGCAAAGTGTGGTTGAATTAAGTGAATGAGTCTGGTACTTGGACAGAGGAGATCAGTTTCTAGTGATCTAGTTTGCCATTTGTTGGTGCGCGATGCGTGATCCGTCGAAGAGGTTGCATTGAATCGGTTCCATTTCCTGGTTGCTTATCATTCAGAAACTAAAGAGGTTGATGTGCGTGTATTTAGTGATCGAGAAGTTTCGCGTGAGTGAGTCAGCTAAACTCAAAGGGTGTTATGAACGGAAGTACGGAAGAATCCGCCGAGCCTACAGACAAGGAGATGGTTCAGAAAAGGGATCCTGACGCAGCAGTGGCAACGGCACCTCTTATCAAAATCAAGGTGTCGCATGGTCTTTTTGGCCACGACGTTAGTGTGCCTGCTCACGCTACATTCGGTACATCATACTCCTGATTTTTGCTCTACGGTTAAATATTATGACTGAATCAGGAAAAGTTGGTCCTTCAGGTCATTGTCCTGCATAAGCCGTAGGTTAAACTGCTAATCTCCATCTACTGTCACTGTCCCTCTTAATGGATTTCCTGAACTCACCACATTTTTTGAAATTGGATACATTGAATGCATCGGTCACTGTAGATGAAAATGAGCTGTTTTAGTGTGCAAATATTATTTGTCTTCATTTCTTTCAAAAGAAATACCAACATAACCTTCATGTGAAACATAATAGAACTTTGCAATTAGGGTTTCCGTGATGTCCTAGACTCTTACCAAGTTCTTTCACTACGAATTTCTACTGAATCATTCGAATCTACTAAGTAGCAACACAAAATACAAATATTAAGAACAATACCGAGCATATTGTTCATGTTGATTTTTCTTTGATCAAGGTCGCTGCTGTTAGTTGATCATCCCAATCGATAATCGTGTGAAGGGGATGTAAAGAATTTGCTGGTTGAAGACACGGGTTTGCAGCCCTTTGAAATGCGGCTCCTATTTAGAGGCAAAGAGAAGGAGGATAGCGACCCCCTTCACCTAGCAGGGGTCAAGGATAAGGCAAAGCTTATCCTTGTGGAGGATCCCGCAGCTCGGGAGAAAAAAATTCAAGAGCAGCGCAGATTGGAGCGCATTGCACAGACTTGCCAGGCCATCAGTAGCATCCGAGGAGAGGTCGACAAGTATGCCTCACAGGTGTGTGTTTGAATTGATTTTTAGCTTGATTGCAATTGTGAGTGTTCTCCAGTTCGATTAATCATTTATATGTACTTCAATCCGCTCACGCCGATTTACTGATCTTTGTGTTTAGATAGGTCAGCACTCTTTAGGTTTACATTGTGTCTGTGGAAAGCATGTCTTTCTGTTGCTTAGTTTGTTACATTTAGTTGTGTTGTGCCTGAAATCGGGCCTTCCACATCTCTTGTGTTCTTGGATTTGTTTTGAATTGCATGCTTCTGACTTTACTTGTCACATGAGGCATACTGAAAATGACCGTCTTTTCAGGTAGAAACTTTTCAGTTAGCAACGAGGAGTGGAAATAAACCAGCAGACCAAGAGATGCATGGTGTCAGTGAAATGTTGATGAGGCAGTTGCTAAAGCTGGATGGTGTTGAGGCAGATGGAGATGCCAAAGCAATGAGGAGGGCAGAGGTATGCTTTATCCTAGTTGTTTATCTTCAGGACTCACATAAACCAATCATGTTCATTCTTTTCACGTGCTTATCCAACCATCTCCTATGCCTACTCAATATTCACCTCATTATTTCTTCATATTTTATGTTGATTATCATGTGGTTCATACTTATAACCTGATCATTTCGATATACGTAGTAGTTAGGAGATCCCTTTTTGGAAGTTTGTCAAGGTCCACATCCAAGCACACACTTGTGAGGCTTATCAGATTGCAGTACTTCTTGGATGACGCTACTTTTCTATTGCTTTTTGCGGGGCAAATCGTCTCCAAATTCACAAACTTGGTTTGATTATCAGGTGAAGAGGATTCAGAATTTGGTGGAAACAATTGATGGATTACGAGGTTTGAGAATGGAGCCTAATCCTCCTGCCACAAATCCCAATGTTATGGCTACAATCAGTTCGGAAACAATTGACCATGGCGTAGGCAGTCTTAATGCACCTCCACCAGCCTCCGTTCCTCATTAAACTAATGACTGGGATGCTGTTGATTAAGTTTATTGGCCTTAAGTGAGTCTTGTATCTCTATATTCTTTGCGCAGAGGGACACCTCGCTGTCCTGTTGTGTACAATGGTTTTCAAGACCTCAACTTTCAAAAGGTGGATGGTTTGAAAAGTAATGAGAAATGTGGCATTCGTTCACTTTCGAATGCCACGATGCAAGCGTGTTTACAAGTGCTATATTCTAGAAACCATTACTATTTGATATGTTGTCATAGAGACAAACATTCAGCAACTTCTTGTAAGGATTTCTCGTAGATCCGGCAGGCAAAGCAGCAGTTCGGCATGAAACGCACACAATCCAGGTCTCCATTTCATGCTCTGCACTGGTGCAGGTATTCACACGCGTCAAGTCGTTCCAGCTCAATTTCCGTTTTTCCTGTTCTCCTTTCTTTTGTATTCCTCTTCATCTCCTCCTCATTACCATTATTATTGTTATTGGATTTTTATTGGGGTGGGATACCACATACTGCATTTCTTAACGAGGCTTTAAGGGGGTCCTACGCTACTTTAAAACGCAGGATTTTCAAGGTCTATGGAAGTTGTATTGAGTTCTATTAATCTTTACACTGATCAGTATCTGAACTTCTTTGATTGTATAAGAACGTCTCCTGCTTCTGCAGGGTGTGATAGTTTTTTCCTAGTGATTGTGGGTTCATGAGTCTTTCGTTTGGCTGGTTGAACCTTCCTTTTGTGGCAGTGCTTTGTGCTGGAGGGGTCTTAAGTAGAAGGCTTATATGCCTTCAGAGGTCTTATACAAATGACTACAACTTTTTTCTTTTTTTAAAGTTTGTGAAGATAAAAGTCATATTAAAATTGAATTTCTCACAGTAGAAACGAAACATATAAAGAATATTGTCACAAAAAATGAATAAGTCAGAGCATATAACTTTTCTTTGAATAGTTTTCGCTTTTAATTTTGAGACGTACAACCAGTTTTTGTGTGAAGTTTCTACTAAAGTTATGTCTATTTGTTTGATTATTTTTCAAAGAATTTATCCTAGGAACGGTACACTATGCTCATACAATCTCTTCAGGTAAAATGACTAGGTTTTTTCCTTACATTAACTTGATTAGCATGTATTTGATATTGAAGTTGGCCTGTCAAAGTTTGATTTGATAACTATCTTCATTAAAATCTCAATGCTTAATTGAAATGAATAAAAGTATTGATAATCCATGTATCGTTTGATTTAAGGTGAAGTTGAAAACTATTTAGATATTTTAATTGCAAGTAAAATTTGTGAAGGTTTTGAATTTATTTTTTGAAAAATATTATATCTAAAGCAAATACTATACCATTATATATTGCATGTTTATTGGAAACTCTACAAAGACAAAATTATTGAATTTCAGAATATTTTCCAGTTCAAAATGTTTTTACATGTTATGAAAATCAAATTTCTTTTTAAGTGTTTAGGTGAGTTTAATTGATATTTTCGTGAACCAATATATTTTAAGTAAAACTAAATATTCATACATAAGGATATTCCTAAGAAAGATGTTAGTTTTCTATTTATGCAAGTGATATGCAAAAAATTATGATGTTTGCCAAAATAAACATTTGTAATCAATATTACAATAAACAGTTATAATGATTTTGTATGAATATTCTTATCATAATATCTGAATACATGGATTTTTATGAGAGAAGCAATGTAATCATTCTTAAATTTAATATAAATTGACTGTTTTGATTGATTAATTAGTTAACTTTCAAGGGGCCAACAAGCAACTGTATTATTTTCTGACACAAAAAAGGCACCAAATTTTACCAAAATTATATAGAACTAATATGGTCTAAAATTTTGGTTTATAGTCACATTTTTTAAATATTTTTTGACTAAAAGAAACAAAAGTAAATTTTATACAAACTTTTTAAATAAAGTATAAAAATCATGGTAGACTATCATTTTTTTAATTTATAATTTATTCATTGATAACTATACTTATATTAAAACTATAAAAATTACAACTTTTTTGCTATACATACTGTTATTGTTGTTATGTATTAAAAATTTATTGTTTAAACTCTTCTAGTTTATTTTATTAAAAACATCACAACAAAAACTATGCCATTCCTTCTTATTTTAGTTCATCACAAACATTATTCTATATTTTGGTGCAACAAATATTAATTACTCAAATTCTATTAACCAATATATAAAGATGCCAATTCAACTAGCAAATTTCAAAAGTTGGAAAAGTCTCTTCTAAAAAATGAATTAGATAATAAGTTTAGAAAATATAAAGATACAATTCAATGTAGAGTTTTTGAAACATGTGCATAATAGGATTACTTCTTAAACCATGTAATTACATGTTACAGTTTTACATCTTCACAGTTTATTCATACACTCATGTTACAGTTTGACTACATTAATATGAAGTTATTCAAATGCAGTTACTTAACAGTAGACAGTATGCAACTTGCTTTGCAAATCCAGAGTTTACAAATGCTTCTGAGTTTTCTAAAACTCTTCACATTTCATTATATGCTTGAGCTATTGGTGGGACAGCCATTGTGCACTGACATGTTGGTTTGTTTGTGTGGGTAATAAAACAGACACAGATATTTGAATTTTAGGTTACAACCTAAAACTACCTTCAGCTTGCCAGGCATGCCTGAGCTCAAATCACCATGACCCAGCAGCAGAAGCTGTTGGATTCTTGAAGGCCTCGAGGTTCCATTCTGATTTTAAGGCATACGGCTGCGAAATGTGAACACCATCCTCCGTTACGTTCGCCACCTGATATACAATAGATCAATACCTGACAAAACATGAACCTTTCCAGCAAAAACAGGAATGAGTTTCATGGACTCTAAAATTTATGTTCAACGCTGTTGTGAAAGTTTTTGTGGCACTGCTGGAAGATACCTGGATTTTGTTGATAGCAGAACGGTCACGGTAGAACAAGACCAGCAAGGCTTTCTCTAGAAGCCTCGTCCCCTCCTCCAGGGTCATGTTCTCCTTCCACTCCTCTCGGAAAATGGGTTGTGCCAGGTGGATCCCAAATCCTGTTGCAATGTGATTATCCACGTAGTGCACTCCTATCATGCTCACCTGGAGTTTTTTCATCTCTAATTAGCATCCAGATGTGAAAAAAACGTAGTGGGGAATGTGTAGAAAATGGTTGCATTTAATCAAGTTGTATCCTCCATTGTCACGGAATAAAGAATTGTACTGAAGCAATCATATGTACTCAGGGGTTTGCATTTGATTTCACTTACGCTTCCCAGATGCTTAACGCCGTTTTTGACGCCACCGAGGATTAGGGTGTTCCACAAAGGGTCAAACTTATTGCGGCGGTTGTACATAACGCGTGTGAGATAATTGTGGATGTCCAATGGGCCCAGATCATTTCCATCGTCCCACATTGCATCAGCTACTCTGCGAGCGGTCACCATGGCACTTAAGCAATTCAGGATGATATTGACTGACAGTTGATCTTCAATCTACAGTGTCGTGATACTGCACTTAGGTTCATCCTTGAAAGCGTGTAGAAATTGTAATGGACGAATATGATGTACATGAGTCTGTCAAGAAGCTGAGTGATAGCTTGAAAGTCACTGATTTCACCACTGGCTCCAAGCAGAGTGTTGTTGCTCACAGCCTTCATGCGCTCCACGCTTTTGAACCTTGTTGTTGACCCATAAGAACCTGCGCACGGTCCATATCGGTAATGCACACAAGTATAAATCACATGATGCACGACTACTGCAGTAGCACAATCACCCTACAAGTCTCTATATTTCTACATGATACAATGTACGTGCTTACCTGCAGTGTCAGCAGCAATGAGAACTCCACCTTCGTATATGAGTCCCAACACGGACGTACCCGTCACGTAAGGCTGCCTACTCATGGAAACAGCTACATAAGCACTGAGAGATTGAAAAAAATCGATACTTCGCAAGGTTGGTATGAAATGAAAAGAGTAAAGATGTGATTCAGGGAGAGTTCGAGGCACAACTGATATAAGTTTACTCGATCTCATTCACAGCAATGTTTTCCGGAAATGGGAGATGATAGCCAGAACGTAGTTCGATTTCAAGCGCAACCTAAAGAAAGTAGAGATCCAACTCACGCTCTCGTTCTCTCAAATCACAATTTGTGAGCGGGGCGAGCACGACAGCTTTAAGAATCTTTAATAAACATGATTAGAGGACTCATGTCCGTTCTTATCGAAGTTACTCGCTCCGGATCCAGAGTTAGATGGAAATTGCGTGAAGAGGTACTGGAGGGATGACAAAGTACTGAGTGTGGGTGATCGGAACGCCGGGCATGGGCATGAGGGTGAAAGGAGTTGGTGGCCCCATCAGTGATCTTCCCACATATATCTGCTCCTGCTTGGACTCCTCCTGGCCGCCATGACATTCCCACCTCATTTGACTTCGCAAAACTTGTGGATGATGCTGCAGAAAAACAATGTCATTGTTCAATAACTTCTTTGGATCCGCTGCCACAAGCACAAAGTCGCTGGAGAAAGACTCTAGGGACTCTGAACCTCAGGATCGGCACATGAAGAAAAACACATGGCCTATTTCAATCATAACCATGAAATCTGCGGCGGCTCCTCAGAATCAACGGACTTACATCACACTCTGCATCAATTTTATCCATTTAATGAAAGCCACAAACCATAGTCCTATCCCTTCTGGAGATGAATAGTTTGATCAAAAATATTTATACCCTAAAATATTAAAAAAGAAGACAAAATATCTACCCTGCCGATAACAAAGAGCTTGCAGCCTACTCATCACATTGTAAAACAAATTGCCAAACGCATCTTTCATGACTGAAGGAAACCAATGGAAAATTGTTCTCTACTTGCGGAATATTTTGTCAGGACAACGCATGGGCGTTGCAATCAAACTCACAAGGCTAACTTGACTGCGAGCGAGGTACTCCGCTCCTTTTGTCTAAGCTGCAGAAGCAGGATGAGGTTCGCACTTGAGATGGAATTTTAGTAAGGAAAACACCATGGATTAATAAATCAAGTACAACACAGATATGGTGAGTGCTCCTACTCTGGCAAATGAAAGAACGGTGGAAACTAACACCCAGAAACGTAACTGCATGACTACTTCTTTGAGAACTAATTTGCATTCACACCTAATGTTCTTCCTCCCCTTCAACGATGAAAATTTACGCGCCCTAATGGAATCGACGGTGAATTTATACATTTGCAATGTTCCTTTCCTACAGTTGATATCCAACTTGATTTTGTGTCTCAGCACAGAATTCAAGCGCAACAAGTTCCTGCCTATATTCCAGAAGAATGTTCCAAAGTAAAGAAAATGTCATGAAAAGAAAACGCTCGTCGTCGTCGTCGTCGTCGTCGTCGTCTGCTAGTGCATGCAGCTCAGGCTTGAATCCCGATCAGCATGATCAAAATGTTCCAGCGGATCCTTTGAACGAGAAAGAAAGGAAAGCAGCAGCAACAGTTCACATACTACTCACCTAATGAGCCGGATCAGCATCCACAAAGTTGCAGGGAAGAGGGAAGCCCAGGTTGTTACCATTGAGCCAATTTCTGAGTTACATTTGATCTATGCTGTTTGTCGTCATAGGTATTTGTTTCATGACTGCTCATCACGTCTGGCATATCTACACCCATCTTCTCATTGCGGATCCTCCTCTCCCTCTCGACTGTTCTCGTCTCGTACGTTCACTGGATTCCCTTTCCTATCTCGCTCTGGTCGTCGCTCTAGTCAGGGTTCTCGACAGGTTGGTATGGTGCGATCCAGTTCAGGAGAAGCCTGCGGCCCTTTTCGAGCACGTTAGGGTTGGGAGGGAGGTGCTGGAGAATGCGGATGGTTTGCGGATTTGGATGCATAGTAGGCTTTGATTTGGCCTCATGAAATCACTGAGTTGTGGGGCTGTGAAATTCGACGATGTGGAAGAAGTACTGTTGTAAGTTTGCGAAACACTAACAAAGTTGATAACATAGATACAAGGTAGAAAGTAAACTTGGGAAAATAACAGTCATAATTTTTGAAACCCTGCCAGACATTTTGACTATCTTAAAAATGTGAAGTTTAAATGATGTTCTCAACGCATAATTTAATTTCCATGGAACTTGGCCAACTTCGAAGCCCCAGATAAAATTTGCCATTTTCATTGGCTCAGCCTCTCTAGAACGTAGAGGCCATTACTCGCCATTGTGACTGGACCGACTTCAGAGCACTGATCCACTACATCAACTTCCAGCACAAAAGGGACAGCCGAGTTTGGAGCCAAAGGACTAATGAGCCATTCCATCATCTCGATTCAGAAGCGGCAAAGAATTTCAGAGGGACAAAGAAAATTTAAATTCAAAACTCATATTTGAGTTACAACAGTTATGGTTCACACTGAAATCTAGTTCATACTCTCTAAAGTTCAGAAGCGAGGTAATCCAATCGAGTTGCCTAGAAGAGCTGAGTGCCCTTACCCTTCTTGTCTCCTCCAATCTCAAAGTGCTTGCATCGCTGCAGAGTACCAAGTCATGTGTTAGACTCTTTGAAGTGGGGTACGTTCCTAGTGATTATTTGATCGGCGAAATGATAAAGATTTCAGAAAATACGGACAGGAGAGAATGGTTACACCTACAATGACAATTCCGTTGCAAAATTCCACATGAATATTTGTCAAACCAATCAACTACCAGCAAGAAAATAGATTGAATTACCTTGATAGGGTGCTGTGTCACATGCTTGCAAGCCTGGCACTGCAACCTGAGCACAATCTTCTTTGTGGTCTTAGCCTGCAATAATACGGTTCACATGAGCATAGCTCGAAACGCCATAATATACACATGAGATATGAGATTGACGAGACATATGAACATGATTCAACAAATCACGTACAAGCCAGATGACTCTAAAGAATAGTGACATAAAACCTCGAAATACACGACTGGGTTTAGCTAACCTTCTTGTGAAAGACGGGCTTGGTCTGACCTCCGTAACCCGACTGCTTCCTATCATAACGCCTCTTTCCTGCCGGAATGCAGACAAAGGATGTTCAATACAAACGCAGTTATGAAGGAGTAGCATTACTATCAATGTGAGTCACTAAAAACGAAAATGCTAGTCAAATCGAATAGGACTGGCGCTATGAGAGGATCAGCCCTACTAATAGGTTACTACAACGATCATCAAGATCCACATCATCATAGTGTCTTCAAACCCAAGAAAAATTTCGCAAAAACTTTAATGTCCAACTCCACAGAAGACACAAAATCACAGACGCCCCCTAAAATGCCGAGGAAAAGCACTCGGACAAACACAGCTAGATTCAACAAGTCAAAAAGAATCAAGCAAAACGAAGTGGATACCTTGGGCGTACAAGCTGTCCTTCCCCTTCTTGTACTGCGTCACCTTGTGAAGGGTATGCTTCTTGCATGCCTTTCCAGGGCAGAAGGACTTCTTCGTCTTAGGAACATTCACCTGGTCCACGCCATAAACAAAAGTAAAAAACCAATAGAGCAATCGTTCTTCAAATCCTCCACACTAAACGCATCCACATGATCTCGCACCATTAACCAACCACTCTAATCCACTGCCAATTGCATTCCAAGCACAAACACTCCAAACCCTAACTTCGACAGTAGAGTCCAAATCAGAAACCGAGTAGTGCAAAATTGAGACAAAAATCAACAAGACATCAGAACGCCTTCCAGAGCGATGAGAAGCAATGAATTACCATGGTGACCGCGTTTCAAGAGCTCCGGTTGCAAAATTCAATGGAGCGCAACGCAGCGCAACTCGTTACTGGGGGAGCGGAAAGGGAGCTCTTCGGACTCTGCAGTAGGGTTTGTGCTCCCTCCCCTCCGCCGCCTAAAACGGGTGGCCCGAGCACAATCACGGGTCGGGCCTGGTCACCCGCTCTCCACAATCCCCTTTTCCGTCCGCCCGTCCGTCCGTCGCTTCGTCTGTTCGTCCGCATCACTAGTTCGTTGCATGTTTCGTTCGTCGTCATGGGTGAACCACGGGGAACGACGTTCTCTGGCATGTCCTGTTGTGGGAACATTGGTTCGCTTCTCGTCCCCAATGCCTCAGGGACGCCCAAGCCAAGCCACCTCACTGTCCCTAAAGGGACTGTATTCAGTTAAATTATTTTCTATCCAAAACTGAATATTTTTATTATATTTCTATTAAATTACATACCCATTTTTTTTTAATATTTACGAAGGACTGTGAACAAGGCTTTCATTGGAATTTTTACTTTTAAAGGTTTTATTTTTTAAACTAAATCATTTGTGAAAATAAGGAATATATGTATATAGATATATATATATATATATATATATATTCTAATGAATCAATGTGTTGAAACATGGGACAAAACTAAAAGAAGTAATAGTTTTTTTAAAGTGTTGCCGATTATGTACTAATTTTATGGAGGTTGACATGGAAGTAACAACATTGTATTTTTATTTTATTTTTACATGGTGTAAAGCTTAGGAAGTAAAAACATTGTATTTTTATTTTATTTTTCATTTTCATTTTCAGTTTATTTTTTAAATTTTTTATTTTCTCATAGTGAGTACTACGAATATTTTGAAGTCCAATTTCAAGTTGGCTTCGAATTCAGGAATAAATACTTGTATAAATAACAAATTATTTGCAATCAAGTGGTTTGGAATAAAAACTATTGAGCATGTATGTATGCATGTATGTATATCTACGTACATACACATGTACATACATATTTGCTATTAGATCTTATGATTTATCAATATTAGAGAAAAATCTTCTAAAATTCAATATATTTAATGCCATAGAGAATATTCACAAACTAACATCTCATATTATTTGTCATTCTTAGGTTTTCAGAACTAAAATGTATTGTACATGGAACTCAAAAGAATACAATTTTATTTTTGAAACTTTTCATAGTTTCTTTTAAAATATTTTTTTTGAATATTTTAACAATTCATTTGAAGACTCAGAATCTTTTTTCGGCCACATACTATTTTTTTTTTCTTTTCTAAAAACATTTATTTTGATTAAGGTTGATGACTGCAACCGTTTTTAAGCAACAATTCAAAGTATGTTTTACAAGAAGATTATTATTTTACACCACTATTGAAAACACTTCATATGTCAATAAAACATACCCCTGTATCTATTATTATTAATTATTTTTGATTTTATTCTATTTTATGTACATATGTGCAACACCCAAAACAGAATCTGATTATGGTGTATTATGGAATCTTGTTCAGGATTCCTTGAGAAAATCAATAATAATAATAATAATAATTTTATTTTAGTTGGGAAAGTTTCAGTTTAACTTCATCAAATAGAGTAACAAAATCAATTCACAATACCATTCACAAAATGCAGTAGATGACCAGATCCAGTTTTGGTTTGTTGAGTTGCTGAACTCAGTTCTGAATTTACGATGTTTCTTCAGGTTTTTAAAAGATTTCGTTTTTTATTTATTTATTTTTAATCTCTCCCACGTTGTTGAAATAATATATATATATATATATATATATATATTTGCACAAGATTCAATATATATATATATATATATTGAATATATATATTGTTGCACAAGATTCAATGTATCAAACTTTACAAAACACTTAATCATGTCACAAAACTGTATCAACAATTGTTGACATATAGCAACAACAATTTAGACTATCCACTTATATTTGGGTAATTATTTCAAATCATGGGTAAAATAAATTGTGGAAAAGACAAATGATATGAAGTAGTCATCTTTCAATCAAAAAAGATAAAAGGAAAAAAAAGATAAAAGATAAAAGATTAATACTTTTGGATTTGAAATATTGTTGTGATATATCACAAGATATGTTTTTATATCAATGTCCAAAGAAATCTAAAGATATTGCATTTTTTATTTTGATGTTGCAACTTTTGATGAAGTTGAATACAATGACCAAAATCTATATAAAAGATCAAACAATGCCATTGAAAATAAAGATGATCAATATTATGAATTAGAAAATCATTTATGTTGTGGAAATTTAATAAAAAATTCAAAGCATATGCTTGTTTGTATCATGGCAATAGAAAATGACTAGTTTACATCGTGACAACAAAAATATTAATTTGAAATGCAGTAATATTTACATAGAAACAATAAACTAAATTATTTAATATTTGATTATATTCATTTATTAATAATAATAAAACTAATTAAAAATACAACAATTTAAAAAATTGAAAATAAACTTACCTTTTAAAATTATGATCTTCTAACTACTATTAAAATGAATCAAGTAATTTGAACTATATAACTTTGCTCACATTGCATATATATATATATATATATATATATATATATAGTTTTGGAGTATAAAAGTTATATAGTTCAAATTATACTCAGGCTACAGTTGATGCAGATCAAGTTCAAAGACTTATTTTGATTTGAAACTTTCTTTCATTTTTTAATTTTTAGAATGGTTTAACTTTTATCTAGAAAACCAGGTAAACTGCCAATGTTTGCCACGTTCTGTGCCTGATCGTGGAAGCAATGCAGATGAATTCTGCATCTACAGGAGGTCGAAATCTATATTAGCAGAGTGCATCATTATCAGAAACGCAACAATTGTATGGGACTGATGACAAGGTGCAAAACTTAAAATACTTCAATCTTTAAATTTCTCCAAACCAAGAACGGTTTTTGTCACACTTGCACAACAACACAAAACAGCATGTGAAGAACAATATCGTCAACAATGGAACACAATCGTTCAATTGGGCCTGAATCCAACAGATTCCAGCTTGATGTTCATGAAATGGCTGCAACATTCCTGAAACATGTGCACCGTGTAGTCTCCACAAACTTCTCATGCTGGATGGACCTTACTCCCAAAGTTGAGCAGGATGGTTCATATTTCAATACTTGTACCGGATCTAGTGGACTGGGTACACTAGAAGCCCTCTGAAGTCGAATCAAAAACATAGCACACAACCAAACTGCGCTAAAGAAGGATGCGACGAAGATATCAAGCCAGTGTTCTAAACTTGACTGCCGAGGTTCAGACGGCGCAGGCCTTTTGACTTCTAAATCGCAAGCTTGGCAACAAAGTTTAGTGTTAGAAAGGCCGTTCAATAATTAGCCAGAGCGCGCCAGAGTATACGTAGACATGACCGACGGACGATTATACTAGATTCTCAGTGGGCAGATTTATCCTCTTCTAGGAATCCATAGTTGTCTGGGGAGGCATGATCTAGGATTGAAAGGATTCAACTGGCACGCCCATATACTGCAAAGCATCTGTGTGTTTCGATTCTTCGCTCATATGGGGCAAGTGGTGAAAGGGTGTTGAGTGTGCAACAATTGCATGTTGCAACAGTTTTCTTACCCAAATGATAATTGCTCATTTGCATTGTCGAGTAGATTTTCCCTATGCTATCCTGTACCTGTCTCATGGTCCTTCTTTGATGCTCAGCGAAAAAATAAAACAAACGAATTCGTTGTTGTCCGAAGAGCTGGTTAATGAGATTAAGTGCTCAGCTCTCCATCTCATCATTAGAGGAGAAGGAATGACCTAGTTCAAAAGCTGTTGAACCCATTCAGTCGAACGTTACCAACTCCCCAACTCTATCATAATATACGACTCATTGCAATAACGTACAAACACTAAACAAGAATGCAAACTGAGGAAAGTAAAAGCGTCCAACTGTTCACTCCTAGCTGTGAACCTCACATTCTAGGCGATGGCTTGAATCTGTGCCAATCCACGCCTAGGATTTCTGCTGGTAATCCATCTATCTTTGTAATACAAAAAGAAAATGCTACAGCAAATTTGCTGTACAAAAACCCTGCCAGAACAGCTAATAATACCATTGTACACCTCACGTCTTTGGTACAGACATATAAATGTTACCTAATACACCACTCTCGTGCTCCTGTCACACTTCACATCCGTCACATGAAACGTTGTGCCAATTGACCCAGGTCCACAGGGTTCAATGCAGGCCCTCATAGTAAAGAAGAAATCAATTTTACCAAAGTAACGAATTGTCCTACATTCTCTTTCTGCAACGTGAATGCCGAAACTCGGTGCATCATCACCCACAACTAGACACTTGACATGAAAGCTGATTGGATCGTGTTGCCCATCCGGGAGGTCAAAGTTGACGTAGCAAACTGCTGGATCTGTTTTTTCGCATCTGCTCAGGAAATGTACCTTACGTCAAAAGAAATGTATCACGAACTGTGCAAAGACTTTGCCGAACATACATACATATGATGAACCATACACATGATCCTTCAACCCAATGAAAATGAGAACCAAGAACCAGGGCTTTCTGGCCACGCATCGCAAAACTTCAAAAACTGTCATTAGAAGTGTGAAGAGACCTACTTGAACAGCATCGAATAACAGAGGAGATTTGGAATGTAAAGTACCTTTCCGACACTTGGTGAAACCCACAATGTTGGCTGCATTCAGGATTATAGCAACCCCAACTACGAGCAGATAGTCAAAGTTGAACTTAATAAGAGCAACTATCCCAAGCGCCACCCACGCCACAGGCTGAAACACAACGCAAGCATCCATGTTCAATCAGGATGACTCGAAACGACAGAGGCACACTCAGGAACGTAAGCAGATTTGCCATCGCTGCAGGTCTGCGCAAATTACACTTGAATGGGGACCGTCCAACAGAGCTCTTATCCTAAGCATAAACACATCAAGGATCCTGTGCGTCAAGATGCCATGATTTAAGGATCTTACAGTGAGATACAGCGTCCACCAGAATAGCCAAGCATCTTTCTTGTTCAACGTCTCCAAGGTCTGCAGAAAACATTAATAATCAATCCTAAGTCAACGGCCGCAATCTCTTCCGGCACATTGCACTTTAACATAAACGAAAACAGTCATCCAATAACTTAGAGCCAGCACTAGGTAGTCACGCTGGCACCTGGTCTTACGAGCATGGGAAACACAATATGCTCGCGTCATTTCAACGCAGCATAACCCAATCATCCACCAACAAGACAGGGTTCGGCAAGTGCCAAGTAGTAAGCCTTCATGTTCCACAAAACCAACCACGACTTATTGGAAACTTATACAAGAAACAGAAACCACGACGAAAGCATGGCAACCAACCTGCTGGTCCAAAGACTCAAAATGCCACACGCTTTGACCTTGCTCATCCACTTCATTCCACCACCGCAGTCCCACCAAAATTCGACCACTCACGTTCTTGACGGTCCAGAAATCCAATGCTATCAGGAATACCGTGACCACAAATTGGATCACGAAGCTTTCAATAAAAATCGAGCACATAATGTAAAACCCCAGAGCTGAAAACTGCACCGCAAACAAAGGCACCTTTCAGGAAAAAAGTCACAAGGCTGCTTCTCTGTGATGTACTGTCGATTGCAGCGATATCATAACCGAAACAACAACAGGTCCCCATGAGTGCCCACCTTAAATAGCACTGTGAACAGGCATACTCCAGGATGCGCATACTGCTCTTCTGCCTGCAAAAAACCATGTTTATCATTGAAACATTCCTCAACTAACCTACATCGTCTACAAATCTGAGTTGCACGATTGAAGGTGTCCAGTTCCAAAACAGCATACACTCCCTTCTGGATATAAGCAAGGCCAAAAACTAGAACATCGAAACTGACCTAGAAGTAGAAATATTCTATCCACATGCCAACCACGCAGGGGATGGAACATTATTCCTAGCATAGCAAGTTCTACTCAAAGATTAAACAAGAGCAAACTCAAACAACATCAGCAGTAACAGAAACTGCGGTTCATTTGAGGTAGCAGAGAGGAAAATCACGTAGTAACGAGGTGGAGATAGTCAATACGACATGTCTCCACTCAAACCCTGCTTAGCGTCTTCTGAAACACTGACGCGTCCTAATCAACACCCCTAGTCTGTGGTACAATATGAGGATCAAGACAACGCTAGAGGAGATCTGGCATCATTCCAGACAAGCGAACCCAAAAATGCAACCACAAGGCATTGCTTCGCAATTGAAATAAAGACGCAGTTGCACATGCTGAGGAAATTTATATTCGCAAGCGTGATCAAAAACAGATGTGGTTCAAGAGAAAGCATTATTTCCTTGACAAGGATTGTGGTACAATTATGTACTCCGCTAAATGCACCTCCTGCTTCGTTCTCAATCACCAGCATTACTTCACAGCAGAGAAAAGATAATAACAATAAAATCAAAAAAATGTGTTTGTCTACACTAAGCATTATGTGCAATGTAATGGCTTAAAAATTAAAGAACTGGGTCAATTTTCTACAATGTCGCCATTATACTCTTGATTTGCGGAGCAGACCTGTACATCTAGTATGATGTACATCTAGCTAACAATGTAAATTTCTCTACATTCATGTGGTATGAAGCACCATTAAATTGCGAATGACGAACTATCAAAGCAGGTGGGAGAATCTTCGACAATTTGGGACGTCCCCAGGACCAGAACTACGCTGTTCGATGAAAAATTAAGCGGCAGTCTCTCGTGAGAAATGACATGAGTGTCAAGTTCACGAGTAAATCGAATGCCCCAAGGGACCTCCACTCAAGGAGCGAAACCCTGCGGACGTTTTACGTACTCAGACAAGGAACGAGAAACAAACACAACTGCGGCGCACTCTACTGCGACATCCCACTCGGTATGGCTCCCGAGACGCAGAAATGCCCAAAGACAGAAATCCCAACAAAACCTTGGTCCGTTCCGCTACACCATCTTCACTGGTGCAATTTACTGAATGAAAAAACAAAAACAAAAACAAAAAAACAGCTAGCCCCTGCGAAGACACAGACCACCCGACTAACCCTACGCCGCAGGCATATCTCCCGAAGGTGAAGCTCCAGCACGCACACCCGATTCCTCCAAACCATACATAGCAGGCGTACCAAATTCCAAGCCCCAGAAATGAATGTGTAAGTGGGAGATCTACGAGAAGAGAAAGCGTGCCAGGGAGTGAGGGAACAAACTAACTAACCATGGTGGCAGAGTGCAATCGCAACGGGGAAGGGAAGGGGAAGGGTGAGTTGTAGACGACAGAGCGATCGGGCTCGGAAACCCCAGACGAAGCAAAGACAGATAGAGAGAGAGAGCGAGAGAGGGCGTGATCGTTAATGGAGCTCCAGGCAACGCAACGCAACGCAATCGCCGAGACGAGGACGAGGACGAGGAGGAGCTTGGAATCGAGCACTGCCCCGCCTCCCTTCCTTCCTTCCCTCGCCACCGATGTCTCCCTTCCGTTTACTTTCTCGCAACGTTTTCTTTACACTCTCTGTTTCTTTCTCTTCTATCTTCTTCCTTTTGCTCTTAGTTACTTTCTCGCGCTTTCTCTTTACGTTTTCTGTTTCATCATATTTTGACATTTCATTTGTGCTCGTTTACTTTCCCGCCGGTATTCTTTACACTCTCTGTTTCTTTCCCTATTCGTGTTTCTCGTTTACTTTCTCGAAGTGTTTTTCTTTTTCTTTACGTATTCTGTTTCTTTCTCTTGTGTTTTTTTTTTTTTTTTCTACTTTTCTTCTCGTTTTGTTGTCGGAAAGGGGACTCGTATTCCATGAGACAAACTTTGGAGATTAATTCGCTCGTTCTCATATGTAAAACGTAGGACATGTATGGAAGTGTTAAGAAATATGTTGATTAGAGAATATTTGAAATGTGATATTTCAAATCGCATTTTTATTATCCTCTGTTCTAGTTTTCGACCTCTTTCTTATATGGGTTATTTAGAGAAATAACTACAGTTTTTGAATATGCATTATTTAGTGATCTAAGCTTGTTATTAGATTATTAAAATATAGAATACTAATAAAAAACTGAAATAAGGGATACAATTTATTAAGTTAATTAACTAAATTTAAAACTCATCAACTTTAAGTCTTAAATAAATGGTTAAACTTAAATATTGAATTTTTTATTATCATACTTTTATTGTCTAATTTACCAATTTCTATCAATAAACATACGGGAAAAACTTTAAAGTTATAACAAGTGTGTTAAAATAGAGATGGTTTCACATAATGACCCTCTAACAAAAACTAGATTTATATGTGGTTATGACATTTTGATACAAGCTGCAAGTGCTGATTTTGACAACCCAAAATTAGATGTCATACACATAAACAAAAAACAACATATTTAGCAAAAACAATTTGTAAGCATATTTTTAATCTGTAAAAAACATTTTTTCCAATCCTTGAAAAACATTTTCTAATAATATAATTTGCAAGTCTTGTAATGAAGATTCTGTATTTTATTTTATTTTATTTATTCTTTTTAAAGTGGTTTCAATAGCAAAATATTAGAAGTTGAAATAAAAATCTTCTATAATTTATATAGAATATGTAAACATGAGACTATTGTCATCTTTGGTCTTGTTGAATTCTTACTTAATTTTTGTATTTTGTCTTTTGCATTTTTTGCTTTCTATATTTTATGAACCTTTTTGTACTTTGAAAAAACCACCTGATTTTTTTTATTGTGTTTTAATGTAACAGGATATTGCTAATAATTGTTGGTCTTCTCTACTAGCAGTTTTTATTTCTCTCTCTCTCTCTCTCTCCCTATATATATATATATATATATATATATTTATACATATGAAATATAAAGTTATTTTACACTTTATATTTTTTACGATTGATTTTTATATTTGAACAAAATTCAAACTTATCAAAGTATTTAATGATTTCACATCAAATAAAAACAAAAAAATTACATTAGCTAATTTTCTCTTCTACATACAAAAACAATGGCACTATATAACATAATCAAATGCAAACTCTACCCTAAGTAGCTTTTGTAAATCAAATAGTAGACCCCTATTCAAACTTTTCAAAATCAAACAATTTCTTTAGAAATAACATAACATTATCCTCCTTGTTGAACTTAATAATAAATCACATGCAAATTCAAATAAATTTGAAAATTTGAAAAGCCCAACTTATATTTCACGATAAAAATTCTTATTATATGTATTATACATATCATATTGCATGTTTAATTTTAAAATGTTTACACGACAAGATGTCATTTTATTTCAAATAATAATATTATAAAATAAACTATTAAAGAATTTTGCATCCCGAAAAAATATCAATGTTTTTTTTTTTTTTTTGTAAAATCCACAATCTGTAACAATAATCATCAGAAATTATGACTTCTTTCACAGAATATCCTTTGTACATTCGTTATTATTTGTGAGGCTTGACAAATGGTATCCTCTGATATGTGTAATGAAATCAAGTTTTAAATAATAACATATGTACTTGTTTAATATATATATATATATATATATATATATATACTAGAAAAAGGATTCATGGTTGAATTCACATAATATTCATTATCATTAATATTGCACCATTTAATAATAGTTTATAAAAGCTTGATACCTTTTAATCTAATTTTTCCAGCTATAACAAAAGAAATTGGTTTGATTGTCCAATGAGAGTGAAAATAAATAAATATTGTGTCCCCAAGTTTAGGCCGCGTATACACCTGTGCCGCAGAAGCTGCGACGAAGGCCTCCCTTCCACGTTGGCAGTCCAGTCACGAAGCTTGGCTTATTGCGGGGACGGAGGATGTCCACGTTGGCAGTCCAGTCACCATCCTCCGATTGCAGGGATGGAAGCTCCACCTTATCAAGGACTAGCTAGCGGAATCGCGTCGCTGAGCGCTGGTGCAGCAGCTCCGCGCCTCGTCGAATCCACCACCCCCAGTCTCTGAACCAGTCGCGGATTTGCGATTGTTGGTTTTCTTCAGAGCAATTCGTCGGTTATTTGCGCTGATTAAAATTCGATCTTTTCTATTGGGATTTGTTGTTTCGTGAGGTTTTAAGCGAGGTTTTGCGTGTTGCGGAAGGAGGCAAACATGTGCTCCACGGCGTGTTCTCCTGTTCTTCACCTCTCTATTTCTCCTTTGTTGAGCTTTCCGTCTCGCACTAGAGCGGCTAGAGCGAAATTGAGCTCTACGGATAGCATTTTTAGTCAGTTTAGGCAAGTGAGTTCACGGGGAAGAGTGCTTAGGGTGGTGAGAGTTCGAGGATTGGCTGACGAAGCGGGTGGCTCTGAGAAGGCGGGGGTGGACTCGACTGGGGACAATGGGAAGTCTAGTGCGGCAGTGGCATCCTCCTCCTCCTCCTCCTCGTCGGTGTCAACCGGGAGTACGAAAGGGTTTGGGCCATCTGCCCGTCCTGGGTCCACAAAACCCTCTTCGAAAGAGAAGAAGAAACCCGGCACTGTCCGGAGAAATGCGCCAGAAAAGCCTCTGATTCAGTCTGCGCCTGCAGACAACCAGATGTCGCAACTCGAGACTGCTTATGTGGCCTCACTCACATTTTTGTTCGCGCTCATCTTTGCGGAGGGTATTGCATTAGCTGCTTCAGGTGCGGTTTGTGCACTGCTTACCTTGTTATCCTAGTCTTGCAAAACCAATCCTGGATTGGTTTATTTGAAGTGTGAATTGAGATTCCCTCCCACATTGATGAGATGGGTCACGGTCATCCCTGACGTAATCTATTTGAAATTGCTCGCGGTGTAGACCCTCAGTTGGACGTTGCCCGTCTGAATAAACAGTTATCACTTCTTCGTTGATGATGTCCGACTTCTTAAATGTTTTTCTGTGCAGTGCGTCAGCTAATTTCATATTCTAGAAACCAATTGGGGTACACGGAAGTACCGACTCAAATAGTTAGCCCGTCTTTGACACGATTCAAATGTTGAACGTGATCAAAACCTCTGGTACTAGAATCTTGAAGTCTTAACAGTGAAGCAAACGTGTGACAGAAGGATTACTTTGCTTCTTCTTCCCGCTGTTATCAAGCTCTAATGTGCGCTTCTCCCGTGGTGCAGGGTTTTTGCCGGAAGAGTGGGATCAGTTTTTCGTGAACACGCTGTATCCATCATTCACACCAACTGTAGGTCTATTTCTTCTGCTTGCTGCAGGGTACGGTGTCTTCAAGTATTTAGGGTATGGCCCATCACAGGAGTGATATGCAGTTTGCGTCCTAGCAGGTTATGTTGCAGATCAATCAGCATGGGCCCGTGTAAATTCCTCTTTGCAAATCCAACACTTGTAAGCTCAACCGTTACCCTGATTCTTCCCTTACCCTTGTCTGTTCCGTCATTCTCTTGTGAAGGTGACTGTGTTTTGTTGGGGTTTCAAAGGTACACAGCAATGTTGCATTCAGAAACTATAGAAACTCGTTGAGGTGAATTCTTGTGCATCACATGGTTTAAGAACAGCGTTGATATTGCATCAACAACTGAGAAACAGAAGAGATAAATGAGCCTGTGGCATTGAATCTGAACAGGTGACAGTATCATTTTAAACTTGGATGGATTGGTAGGGTGAAGATAACCCTCCATGAAATTTTGTGAAGTGTTTAATCCACAATCACAACACTAGTTTTCTAAGTTGATTAACACGTAAGTACGTTTTGTTGAATTGTTCTGATGTTGTTTGAAGTGATTTGTAAGGGTCTTTAGATGATATTCTTCCTTGTCAAAATTTATTACTTGGTGAGCTTTTAAATCAGTTTCTGTTTTTATCTTCTCAACTGTTTTGGTTTCTTTCAAAACGTCTGCTATGTTTCATAGTCCCTGTTTTAGAATTTGTGGTGGGTTGTCTAGATCAAACTTGACCTTGTAATGAATATAATCACAGGCAATTATGTTGGGGAGATATATGTTTTTTTTTTGCTTGAATAAAATTAGTATGTCCTTTAAAAATTCTCATTCAGATGTAATATATATTTTTTTTTGGGGGGTTACATATTCTCTAAAAAGTCGATGCGAATTTGATAGCATAAATCTCATATCTGCTTTCCAGAGTTCTAAAAATAAAAATTTACTAACTGCAACATAGTCAGTCAACACAACGTAATACCCTCAAAATGTATTGTAATTTTTAATGTTTTAATTCTTTTGCAGTGTTGTTTTCCTCTACTGTTATCATAACAAAAATCTCTATGATTACAAACAAATAAAACCATAAATAGCATATTTTTTGGAGTATGTCTGTCAACACATCATTAACAAGAACCAAGGCCAAAACCACTTCCAGTTCATGTATACGAAACAAACGATTAAATTGAAACTACCAAACGCAAGAAGACGAAGCAAATAAAGAAATCTTAATGAGAAAGTTATCAATTTAATGTTTCAGAAAAAACAACACATGCATATCACAACTTTGTTGTGAAAAAAAACATATTTTTTAGAAAGTAGAATCATATCTTCAAACGCAAAATTAGAAAAAAACACACTTAAAAACAAGATGGATCAACAAAATACATTCACATAAATGCATGAGGAAGATTTTGCTTGTGAAGTGACTTCAATGTAAACTTGCCTAAAAATAGCTTCACTCACACTGTCCATGTAACAGCTTTAATTACGCCTTCTCGATATTAGCCCCGTTCACACTCACGGCATAATAGCTGCATTCACACTGCAAGGGTTTATCAGTGGCGAGGGGGTCCTGCTTAAACCCTGTCCTTCGCTACTCCGCGAGAGTTTGTTGAGCAGGACTCAGTTGGAGATTTTGGTGTGTTTTTCCTTTTTTTTTGTTCGAATTGGAGCAATTCAATCTCACAATTTCTTCGTTCCGATGAGACTTTTACGTCATGGAAGAGTCGAGGAATTTGAAGTTGTAGGGAGGGAAATGGGTTCTGTGACGACATGAACATCTGATTCAAAGTTTTACAGCGTCTCTCTTTCTCTCTCTTTTGTGATTTGGGTTTTAGGGTTTTAGGGGAGGTTTGTCATTCTGCGCTTGGAGGTGTGAAGCTCTTCCTTCGTCATGCCGCCGACCGGTGGCAAAGCGCCATGGAAGACTGGGAAAAAGGCTCTCAAAGCGAAGGGGGTTGGAATTGACTTCAAGGTTTTGATTCTTGTGGCAGCTCATAATTTTTTGTTTATTTTTTTTATTTTTGTGTTTATTTTTCCTTGATGGGATTCATGTTTTTTCACGGAGGGGATAGTTTGTTCTTGTTGGTGATATTGAGTTGGCGTGGCGCGTAATTTTCTGTTTTTGCAGAGAGTTAAATCTAAAGTGGGGAGGAAGCTCCCGCCACCTTCGAATGCTACCAAAACAGACTTCAAGTCGAAAGGTTTGGTTTTGTTTACTCGTGGCATTCGCTCGCCTTGAACTTGTTCTTATTTTCTTGCCAGATTGGGGAGCCCTAATTCGTGACTTTGTTGGGATAATTTGCTGATGGTCGCTAAACGTCTGAATTGGTGGCACAGCGATTGTATTACCTGGACAGAGTGTGGCAGCTGATAAGGATGGGGTTGCTGTCAATCAGCGGAATCAGACCCTGAAAGAGCTCCTAACGCAGAGCATGCATTACAGTGAGAAGGTCCGCAAAGGTGCATTACCAGAACCGTGACCTAATTGGTTAAAGCATGTTGCATTTCATAAGACTTTCGGCGCTCACGAGGTTCCTGGCTTCTGTATTGCAGAGGCATTGATCGGGTTGAAGGATCTTTTCACCCGTTTTCCAACCGAGCTGCCCATGCATGCAATGGCGATCGTAGAAAAACTTTCTCCTCGAATTACAGACTATGATAAGGCGGTCCGTCAGACTTTCCTGATGCTCTTGAAGACAACAATTCTACCAGGCCTACTCCAGGTTTTCCTTCTGAACTGTTTGCTCTGCAGGGTTAAGGGTTCTTGTGAATAGAGGGCAGTAGGGAAAACTAAAGCTCACTTGATGAAAATAAAGGACGCAACGGATGTTACCACGACGTAAGACAGTTGCATCACTTGATCGAAGTCACAGCAGTTTTCCTTGTGTTCCTTGAGCCATGTTCAATTTTGCAGCAAACATTACCGTATGTTCTAAAGCAGTGCTTGGTATGTAGGGTATGATGGCACCTCTTGTGCCAGGGTTGATGGCTCATGTCAGCAGCGCAATGACGCATTTGATAGTTGATGTGCGAGCGTCTGCCTGTTCCTTCCTGGATCTTCTTGTGCAGCACTATCCGGATCTCGTGGTGTTGTCATTTTCAGGCCAGGTGGGATGTCTTTGGGATTAAGCTCAATGTTTTCTCTTTCCTCTCATTTTTTTGGAAGTGCCGTATTAATTTCTTTATTTCATACGTTACAGTTGTTTGCGCCTCAATCCTCTTAGACTCATTGGGATACTGGGTGTTGTATTGCAATTTGATTGGTTGTTGGATGCTTTCAATCTACGGCCAGATTATGCAACATTATGTGGATCTGCTTGGGAAAGGAGGAATAAGTGGACAGGCTGTGAACCGACTAGGAGGTGTGCTTGGCAGTCTTGTCAAGTTCTTGGCATCATTGAAAGCAATTTTGTCAACACAATCCTCGGGCGCAGCTTCCAGTGGCACTCAAACTCACTGCTGGGGTCTGAAAGATTCTAATATAAAACAGGTCAGTGTACAGGTCACCTTGTATGTAAACGTGGTTTCGGTGCATGCACTGATTCTGATTACTCCTAGATATAGTTTGTCGCTAATTTCTTTTGGTTGACTCTTTTCCGAAATGCACATTGCAGGATTCAACGATGGAATTGCGAGCTCTACATGGGCATAATAGTAGAAGACCAGACGGATATTTGGGTTTTCAAAGAAACCGTATTGAGAATGTATTCGATTCTAGTCAGGTTGCCGATTGTCACTCAAATGCCGTGGGTAAGTTTAATGTGAGGTTCTTTAGTGAAGTTCAAATCTAATCAAGTCCCTCGGGATCTCCTAGATGAATTGTCCGATTCACTGGAGTAAATGCGTTTACTGTATAAAATTATGGTTATAAGGGAATTGTTTGTTATTTAGCATGTTCAAGTCTGCTTCAGGCTCAAACGCTTCTGATACGGATTGACAGGGGCGGGACAGCAAATTGGTGTGGCTTCGAAGAGGGTGCAAAACACAGGTAAGTATTCCAGTATACAGTGGGCCTTGTTTTGTGGGCGCTCTTTGAATGTACCAACCATTTCTGTTAGTCTGAGAAGTGTCCCCCCCCCCTTTTTTTTTTAAAATGTTTTTTTTGTTTTTCCTCCTTCTAGCGGTTATGTTACAAGGAATACTGATGAATTTGAAGATGGTTGTAATTTTCAGGAGTTCAAGGACAGATGATTGTGATGGCATCGCCTCTTGTTCCAGTATTGATAGATTGCTGGGCTGATTGTGCACCCACAGTTTGTGCTGGACCCATGCCTGATGCTATTAATCTGGGCTGCATGGTTTCCATCACTCAAGCCCTGTCCCTTTTGTTTCAGTGTTTCAGCCTAGAAGGATCTACACATGGTTCTCACAAGTCACATCTTTCATCTCATTCTGTGATGAGTGAAGGTGATTGGGAAATGCGTGTGTGGATGAGACGGCAGTTTTTATCGGGCTTGCAAAAGCATGTGCTAGCATCGTTCCCTATTGCTGCACCTTCCATACGTCTACCGGCCAAGGTTCATGTCATACCTCTCATTTAGCTAGACGCTGTCAGGAATGGGGATTCTTATTTGTTGCTACATCTGGTATATCTTGCCTATCCGAACTTCCAACTCGCTAAAGGGTGGAGAAATATGTCTGTATCGATTGGTGTGAAAATATTTCGTTCTTTTCATCGATTGTAGTCTTCCACTGAGGTGCGAATACATCCAATATTTTCAGGTGGAGGAGGGTTTGGTTGCTTTGAATGTGGGAATTTGTGAGGTCATGCTGCACTTGATTGTTCCTCCGCACATGGAAAGCGAAAACAAGACCGAGCATTACGCTACTTTTGTGACTCTTCAATATTATGAAAGTGCCTTGTATGGAATGGTATGGCCCATGTAATTCAATGATTATTTCTTTGGATTAAGCAATTTGGTAGCATTCATGACTGCAGTCCAGATTCTTTAGTAATTCAAACATCTTTTGTTTAAATGCTTAGCGAAATCTTTTAAGTAACATATTCTGTTCCATTCTAAAACTATCGAAGTTTTGTAAATATTTCAAATAGGATTTTTTTTTTAATTTTAGTTTTTTTAATTTTTTTAATTTTTCGTTTTTGGTTTGTCGGAACATTTCTAAGACCTGCATGTTTTGGGTTTGTAGATGTTACCGTCATCAGAACTGGCCGCAGGAGTGGTTGATAGTAGGCTTGCTGAACCTCATTTAAAATTGCTTATAAGCCACTTTCCTCGCCTTCTTTTGGGCATAGCTCAAGATTGGATTACTAGGTTGTCACAGGTACGATGTGGTGTCGATGATGAGCCCTGCGATTTCCTTTTTTCTTTTTTCTTTTTTCTTCTATTGCAGCAACATGTCGACATCCAGTTTTCTCTTGTTTCGAATGAATTAGCTTTATTAAGGCACATTGCAGGTTACTCACAGGCAAAGCCTTGAATGCAGGCTTTCACAAAAGTATTTCAATCAAGCAAATCTCACTCTGTTATCAAGCTTTCTTGTCTATCATCAATGGCCGAGATTTTGCTGGCGGTAAGAGTAAATTTCTTTCTGCATCTTATTGCATAAATTATTTTATACCTTGTTGATATCTCGATAGTAAAATTTGTGAGTACATCAACTAGAATGATGCCTCATCATCTTGGGTATCTACGGACGCCATTACCAGCTAGAAAGTATGTGCATTCGCAGAAAGGTGGTGAAGTTGACGTACCTATGCAATTTAAAAAGCAGTGGCTGCAATCTCTTCCACGTCTTTTGTGGGAGCTTAAGCATACTCATGTATCTGTCACACAGGTTCGATCTGCACCTGCGCGCTCGTTGACATTTGACACTATTGCTTTTTCCAAATGCTTTATTCACTTCGGTTCAAGCTGGAAACATATTCATGTGGAGTGGATAAGGCTTTTTAGTCTTGTGCATGTATTAGTGTCATGTAACACATGTCAGAGTCCATTAAATAATTACGCTTGTAATTCTTTGATGTGGTGGCTTCTAAACGTGCCTTTGTATATAGTGGTTTTCAAGGTTTCTTTGGCCTTTCCTTTCCAGGCTGTGTTGCGAATGTTACTATATATAGGTCGTTCTGCGCCAGAGGGTTCTTCGCTAGCCGACGAATTTTCGGCACTACAGCCTCATATGATACCCTTCTTCTGCTCATTTATAGCTTCTACTAGAAGTGAAGTGCAAGGTTTGTTTCACTTGCTGTTTCTTTCCATTTCACTGTCTTCTTGAAGACATTATTGAGACATTGTGTTTTGGAAATTCAGTTTTGCATTGTAAATGATGTGAAGTTTGTCGATAGCTGACAGTTTTACTGCCACTATTGTGATTTGGTCTTTTAATCTTTCGAAAGGTCGTTTGCAGGGAAATATTTGTTTGGACCATTTGTCAAACTTCCCAGGGAATGTCAAGAACTTGCGGTCGATGTATTGTGTTACTGGAGTAACTTTTCAAATACATTTCTAAAAGCGGTGGCGCACTGCTGTTTGTGTAAGAGCTCAACACATGTAACCCACAAATGTTGCGTCCCCCTTCTGATGAACACTTAACATTTTGGTTTTGACAGAACCCAGTCTTTTCCATGATATGGAATTGGAATGTCTACGGTTTCTTGTAGGGTCAAAGTAGCGTTCATCCAAACTGTGTTTCCCAGATGCGAGTGTTGTTTTTTTTTAAAAGTATAGCCCCATTAGACGTGTTCATGTTTCTGAAATAGATCTTAAATGGCCTTTTTAATGGCGGTAGAAAGTCAGCTTATATCTGTTGATTTTGGCAGCTGATGAAGTAAGTTTGGAGGTGTCAACGCGTGCAGTTGAAGTATTTCATAATGTTTTTATGC
The DNA here is from genome assembly GCF_059467195.1 of Physcomitrium patens. Classification (NCBI taxonomy): domain Eukaryota; kingdom Viridiplantae; phylum Streptophyta; class Bryopsida; order Funariales; family Funariaceae; genus Physcomitrium; species Physcomitrium patens. The sequence continues at coordinate 8,794,492 of NC_143435.1, forward strand.
GCGGCTCCTCGGGACTTGTTGAACATCTAAGTTTTCTAATGACACTGCTTGCAGGCCATACTTCAGCTCAAGGTTTTTTTTTTTTTTTTTTTTTTTTTTAAATCTTTGCCTGAATGATGTTTAGATTGCTTGGAAGGCTTGCATGTTACCCCTTTGTTGATATTTTTCAATGTGGAGATGTGTTACGTGACTCAACAGCTTAAATGCCTGTGTTTGCACGAGCAGAAGTCTCCACTGAGAAGGAATCGCTGGCTGGAGCCTCTTCTTCCAAAAACAGGATTAATCTAATTGTTGCGAGCGGAAATCAAGGAACATATGTTAGAAGAAAGATAGCAGTCGCTGGTGTTGTTAGCAACTGTCTCACTCAACTTGGAGATTGCAACCTTGTCTTGAACCTGCTAGGTCCTTCCATTCAGCAGGAGCTTGTAAGTTCGGAACTTATCTGATGCTGAAATCATGTTACTCTTCGTGTTTATAGCCGCATACTTCGCGGTAGTGTCTGTTTGCCTTCACCGCAAGTTGATTTTTCCTACGTCTTTTTCATATTCAAATGTATGACGGATTAGGCTCATTGTTATGCTCTGTTGCAGATAAGATATCCTTCCGTGGGTTCCGTGTATAGCTTCCTTTGTGCTACTGCCGTGCTAAGCACAGATAACAGAAGCGACAAGTATGTTTTGCCAGAAGCATTGGAGGAGGTTCTACCACAATGTATGGCGGAGTTTCTGATCGCCCTATGCAAGGTCAGGAATTGACCAGCCTCCAATGTTCGCCTCAATGTCCAGCTCCAGAGTAGCCGAGGTTTTGTTTTTGACTTGGTATCAGTGACAGAGCTTCACTACTCGAAGCGGACTTCCCATTGAACACTGTTGTCGTAACTTTTTGCAGTTGCAGTTTGACGGCCTGGCTGAAGACGAAGATTATTCTGTGGCTCTCCGTCAGCCTGCTTTTGTGCTTCTCTCCAAGAGTCAAGTTTCTGTTGGGGCTGTTTTAAACAGTGTTAAGTTATTTCTAAGTGAAGGTATCACCTTACCTTGTTCGTTCGTGTCTTTTAATGAACAACTATATGCCAAGGTAAATTGGATTCACGAGAGGTTTTATACCCATTGTACTTCATACGTTTAGGGAGAATTAGTTTGAATAATTGTAGCTGTGACGGGTTTCTTGAACATGATCTAGGTGTTGTAGTGATTTAATTGCTTTTGTATGCAGTTTCTGAAGTGTCAAGTGGAGATATGCTGGAGGACATGTGCGCAATTGCACAAATGCTTTTGCCAATTTGTAAGCAAGAGAAATTGTCCAGAGTGCTCTCCGTTGCAAAGCATCACTTGAGAGACATTGTTATTGTTTTGCAGGTAAAGTGTCAGTACTTTTGGCCAAGTGTGGTATTATTTGTTATTTATTTTCTTTTATTACAAATCCAAGGGAATCAGTGTCTTTTTGGAATAGCAGCATTATTTGTATTATTTACATGTGAATTTCTTTTTGAATTTTTAATCTTTCATAAAATCAGAAGCTCCTTATACCATGTGAATATGGACTTATCTAAGTTTGATGACATTTCTCTAGTGGGCTTGCATGTGTCAACTAAATTATGTTGCTGGGGAAATGCTGCAGGCACATACTCCTGAAGATCAAAGTGAGAATTTGAGGAAGTTGTGCACTCAACTTGACATAATTGTGGCCGCTCTGTAGGAAGCAGCTGGATGCTAGCACGATATTTAGTAGTAGCGGCCTTTCAATATGATTTGTTGGAGCCGATTGATTTTGTCCGAATCACTGAAATTTATTAAAAGTTCAGACATCTGTATTGGATAATTTACACGAGATATGCTCAATTTACAGGATTTGTTGCATATGTGAACCCACATAGGAACGATGAGGTTTTTGGCCACTTGTATCTTCACGATGAGGCTTTTATATTATATGTAGCAAAAAAGACTGTCAGAGATTACGCGGGGGCTCTGATTTAATTAAATTACTGACAGCTCCACGAAAGGAGGATGGACATTGTCATGGAAAAAAATCCAGCTGACCAGCAAACTAAGATATTTCTCAAAGATCAAGTGCGCATGTGGATTATGGTTATATTAATGGCGGGTGGGAGAAAAAGGGCGATGTCCGGAAACCAGGTGCGCTTGACGTGTGATTTGCGACGAAAACTTATCAAAGACAAAATAGTTTCACACATGCATTGGCTGACACGGTTTAGAGACGAGGGCCATGGCTGTTATGCGACCCTCGCTTCAGGTGGGGAAGCTCTCCATTAACTGGGAAGGATGTCATTGGCAGTCATAGTGTCCGAAATTCACTAACACATTAGTTTATCACCTGTGTTCGCCCATCATATTTACTCTTCCACATCGTGTGCCGCCCGCTAATGTTCACTAAAAAAAACCTGAGGATGAAACTTCCATGGGCTAACCGCTAATATAAAAAAATTGAATAAGAAACGTACGTGAGCAAGGTCTCATCAGGGCTAGCAGAGAACGTGACGGATGTGTTCAGTAAAACCATGAACTTCCAAAAATCGGACACATTCCTTGTATCTTAGTTATACAGAACTGAAACTGTACTGGAAGACAATTTCTTAAGGTATAGGCTAAAACTTCATGTTCTGGACGAAAGGTACCCTGAATATATTCTGATTCCAAATGGCCAATAATAAGCATCAACAAATGAACCACATCCATATCAATTTCGACTGTAGCATAAATCCATGAAACATCATCTTTTCACAGCAGAAGATGACCAGAACCGGATTACAGACGAGATAACGGCCAGAGGAAGCCCAGAAACTCTCAACTGCTTGTTAGCTTGTAATGAATTTGTGGAGCATACAGCAACCATGCCGAATCAGTTACGAATAACATAGCATGCTAAGGTATAAAGTAACTGCCCGACAACGAGCGTTTTCACCTGTAGGCAAACACGAGGAATCGTTGAAGGCCCCAACCCTACTACATTTGACTATTAAACATTTAAGGCAGATTGCTTCATGAGTTGAATTTCATCGCTGTTACTACGATCATTGCAAAGATTTCAAAGAAGTCGCAACTGCGTCCATAAAAGCACATGGAAGGATTGTCATGAACCTAGTCTGCACACTAATTCTTGAGGTAAATTTCAACCTCAAGCTGTGGACCTGCTGCACAAACCTGAATAGAGTTCCTCAAAATATAACATAGCCTTCTCTAATAGATCCAACTAAATTTAGTATGGCTTGTCCAGAGTGCCCAAATTCCATGAGACGGATAGAAGAATGTTGTCAGCAAAACAACCTTGATCTGAAGATACTTAGGGAGCGAGGTTAGCTAATATCAACATGCTACAAAAAATCCGATCTTTTGAATATCTTCAATGAAGAAACGAAGCCTGATAAGCTGGAGGAGGGGGAGGCAGCCCACTACCAAACTGATAACTACTGTATGTGTTAGCAGAATTGGTATAACCTGAAGTTCCGTATACAGGTGAACCCAAGCCATCAGTAGAATAAAGATACGAGCTAGAAAGGGAAACTGGGCTGCGATTCCCACCTGCATATGTAGTAGAGTAACCACCTTGGCCACGACGATCATATGTATTCTGAGGTTGCATGCTGTAAGCTGTTCCGCCTGCACTCCCGTATTGACCTCTATCTGAGGAACCACGGTAATAGCTTCTACTGTCATTGTTATTAACATTCGCAGTCGTCGCATAACCACCTCCAGTACCATTGCTAGCACGGGGTCGCTTGGTTTGAGCCTTCACAGCCACGGCCGCCCTCTTTCTATCTGATTTAGCCTTCTCTAGATGAAGTACGCGCTTTTGAAGGGGCATGGACGGATACTGACTTTCTAACTGGTATTCTTCAATGCACTTGAGCACTGCTTTCAGTGCAGCCAGTTCTTTCATCGTTGCATCGTTCTGCAAAATGGAAATGACACCACTGCTGTTTTAGTCCTCTTTACACTGGTCCAACGATACAATAACAGTAGGTTATTAGCTTTGATAGCTGTTATGTCCGGCTCAGCAACAAGTAGAGCAGTCACTCATACCCAGTCGAATATAAGTCCTGACATTAAGTCCTGCTAACAGTGTCCGAGAAAGAGTCAATATTCACCCCAGGGATCCAGAGTGAAGATGGAGCCATGCACAATCAGAATACCTTCTCCTTAGCCAGTCATTATAGGTACTCTTCGAGGCTTCAGCTCATACCCAGAAGAATATCCTCTAGGAGAAGAAAGTAATACGACTTTTACCATCCCCTAACGTGGTGTATTCCATTACAATAAATTGAAGGTCGCTCTTCCCGACAATACGCACGTTTCTCAAATAACTCGAAGGTCTACTTATAGGCATACTCAATATTGATCAAAATTGCTTCTTCAAAGGAAAATTTTCGGACCCCCAAAAGTGCTCGACTCTCATCGTTGGATTGTTTCACGATCAATGAGCATAACGCCGAAACATCAAGATCCGTCCAAAGTAGCCGTACATGCATTCAAGGTCTCACGACACAACTTATGGTATTACAATAAACTTCAGAACTCTACAGGAGGTCTCTCTGCAAGCTAGCAATGCTTCGTGCTGAAATTAGAAGAATTTATGGTATCTTCGACTCAAACCCCAGGATTATAAACTTTAATTCTACAGTAAGTCCACAGTCCACATGAACTAAATGGACTGCCCAGTTTTCAGATCAACGTGAAGTGACCGCATGGTTCAAAAAATTAAAATCATACCCCAGCGAATACGGCTAATTCTTAGAAGTATTCGAAATAACAATCATGGTGATGATGACTCTCTACTGACTCCGAAGATGTCGACATGCGACGCTTGTAAAAAATCGAGAGGAGAGACCTTCAATAAAGCATAATTTAACAACGAATACAGGATTCCTGTAGCACAACAGAATCGAATAGTCTGCTCCGATCGTCCCGCATCCATAAGGACTGCAAATCAGATGGAAGACCCTAAACACGCAACCCGAAATTCACTTAATCAAAAAAAGTACAACCGTGAAGCAGTCTTAACAGTACCTGAGCAGCAGCTGAACTGGATCCAGATTTTAAAATTGACTGAGCAGTTCTCCGAGCCTCCTTAAGATAAGCTTTCAGCAAGGGAATGGGGAGAACTCGATCCATTATTCCGAAAGAGTGAGCGAATGAGAGAGCTTCAATCTGCTTGCCTTCTTTGGCTAGCCTGTCCACGACGTCTGTGATAGAAACAGACAATGATAAAGTGCTGCAGGAAATGAGTATGCATCGATCGAACCTATTTATTAAACCATTCATGCATGAGTTTCCTTAGCGAGGGATTTCACTGAGGTGTGAAGAGTTATTACTAAGTATCCAGCAGTAACTAAGTGCCCTCTTGTACTCACAACGGTCACCAACTGCACACGCGAAACACAAATCGAAACCAAAGGAGTGACAATCCTAGAAACACAGTCGAATTGCCTGATTTAATCAATGACTATCCCTGTTAGCATATGCTCGACTTATCTGACACCAAGGACTTGGTCATATAAGTTATATGATAATTTACGCATGTGATAAATGCATAAAGAAACAAAGTGCATCAACGGAATCCCAAAAAATGGTCAGAACAATCACCCACTCGAAAGAGAGCCTCCATTTGAAATCAAATCTCTGGTATCCTTTTTACGAAGACATGGCAGGAACTTAAGCAGAGGCAGAAAGGGAAGGAGTACAGATTCAAATGCTTAATCCATGAACGAGATTCACAAACTGGCAGCAACAAACGCATCACGATATCATCGAACTCTAGCTGGGTTAGTACATGAATTCTGAACGATGTTAAAACAATCAACACACCACCAGCACAGTCTCAAGGAAAAACTGATTACGCTATGCATGGAATAAACGAACAGCAAGAAAAAATGGTGAACAGAAGGAACCACCGCCTCGAAGCGTCCGGCCGCCAGGAACAAGAGAAAGCGGTTTCGCCAGTATACGATTCTAAGGTTTTATGGAGGGAAGTAGGAGGAGGAGCTGGGTAGGCCAGAAAAAATTGCTTGTACCCTGGGACGAGGATGATATGGAACTAGCACGCTAAAGACACCGGACGCTAAAACATGAAGAGGCACAAGAGGCCCCTAGGCGGCTGCGCAAAGGAGAGACACCAACCTGGTATCTTGGCAGTTAGTCCAAGGGACCGGCAGAGCGCAGGGGTTTGCCTGCGCCTGGCAACAGCGGTGACAAGTTTGCACAGCTCGTCATCGTTATACTCCGTAGCAATTCCAAAGGTAGCCACGAGCTGAAGAAAAGCCTGGGCATCAAGAGAATTGCCAGCGGTATCGCCTTGCAAATTCATTCTGGACTTCCACTGATCTGCCACTTGCTTGGCCGATTCCTTAACATTACTGGGAACCACCGGGTGATCTGCTCCCAACACCGGGTCAGCTAAAACCACAGCCAGACACTCCAGAAGCAGAATACAGGCCCGGCGGTTAGCCGAGGCCCCTGACTCCTTATCCTTCTCGGAGTTCCCTTGCTGTTGCAGGGAAGGATTGGTAACTGCCACACTGGTGGGCTCGGGGAGGTGATACCCCTCCAAAGTCCCCAGTACCATACGTGCAGGATCGATAGCACACTGCAGAGCAGAGGGCAGCTCGTTACGGAGGGCTCCCACATCCTTTTTATGGTTGACAATGTACTTCCTCAGCCCATCGCCATCCATAATCTCGCATAGCACCTTCAGCTCTGGACGCACTCGCACTTCAGCTCCTAGTGCTGTAGGAGCGGGAGTGGGAGTGAGACCATTGCTAGTAGGAGAAGTGGTGGTGGGAGAAGGGGAGACTGTATTTGAGGTTAGGAGAGCCGCAGTGGTGGTGCTATCGGACTTTCTAGCAGGCACTAATCCATTTGCAGCCCCATCACGCTCAACAGCGGTGGCATTTTTGTTTCCAGCAAGCTTAGCAGAAGATGCAACGTCTACTTCCATAGCTTGAGAATTCAGAGCAGAGCCATTGGTAATAGCTGCGTGCGCGGGGCGGTCAGAATCTGGTTTACTGGATGTTGTCTCAGGAGAGACACCGTTAGTCAGTGGACCTTTGAAGGCACTTTCGACTTCAATGTGAGATCGCTCTTCGAGCCACTTGCGCTTCTCTTCGAACAGAGAGGCAATAGCAGAGTCTTTCTGTTCCTGTACTCGTGAGAGCATGGCCTGCTCCCGCGACGACACAGCTTCTTCCCTGTTATCAAGGGCTTTCTGCATCTCCTGATACTTAATCTCAAAGGCCTTTTCCTTTGCTACTAGATCCTCGAGTCTCTTCTGCATAACTGCCTCAAGCTCCGTAAAATAATCCTCGAACTCTTTCCATTCTAGAGTACAATTCACTATCGCCGCTCTCTGAATCTCCAAGTCTGCCATTACTTTCTGCAGCCGTTCCTTTCTTGTCGGAATTGACTCTAACTTCTCCATTACTGGGTCTACTACTGCGACAACAGCGACTATCTCCTTCTCCTGCTCCTCCTCCTTATTCACTTCTTTCGCATCTCCCCCCTTCACTACACTAACTTCATTCTCCGTCGCCATGTCTCTCACACACACACCCTAAAACTCTCCTCCAACCTCACCCCCTTCCCGAGCACACACACGCGCACACACACTAAACAACCACTCAAACACATAGACAAAACAAAACCAGGGACAATACCACTGTGCCCAACCAAACTAACTCCAATCAAAAGCAACGAAACCCTAACGACAGCCCCGCACAAAACATCCACAAAGCAAGAAAGCAGGCTACTAACTTGACCACAAGCCAAGAATTTGAACTGCAAACTACAATCAGACCACAAACCAGATTTCTACAGCAAGCCTGGCAATAAGCTAGCGCAGAAATCCGTGGTCAGAGGCTTGTCACAACAACAAATAAATCAATCAGTGCGTAGCTCCGGCCTAAGGTGCCTCCTTCCTCCCGCTCGCTTGTTGTTTCCCCCTTCTCCCAAGTGTCCCGCAGAGAAGCAGTGTCAGAGCAAGGGCTTGGCTGTGGCATTCGGTTTTGGCGTGTTCTCATCAAGACTCACGGACTCCATCAGCAGAACATCATCACCCCTGAGTCACGATGCGATTACTCCAACCCCTTCATCGCTTCTTCTTCTTCTCCTTCTGCCCACATCCTGGTCGGTAGAGCCCGGGAACAGAAACTGTAACAGCCTCCTTCTCACTCCATCGTCCGATTCCCGCTGTGAATGGTGTCGATCTAGCTCGCTCCCGAAGACCCTGCCCAACTGCCTGCCCTTCTCATCCCCTCGGGTCCCAACTCATCTGCTCTCGCCGTACACACGTGTACACATTTGCATTTCTTTATTGCATCTTGTCATTAAGTGATCTGCTGTCGTCGGACATGGAAAATTCTTCCCAGCTTTTCTGTGCGTTGCCGTGAATCGACAATTTGCGATTTTACCCCGTCGTTAACTTTAAAACCTGAAGACTGCGATGAGTGAATATAAAAATTGTGCTCGAGTTGTGCCGCCGTCCGACGTGTGACGTTGAATTTGTGTTCAAATGCGTGAAGGGAAACCTCGAAGGATGTGTGGAGTTCGGTGGAATGCAGCGATGGATTGCGGACAGCAATGCAGAGTGGAGAAAGGGATTGGAACTGGCAGTGATGGCGTCAGACACAGATGCATCTAGGGTTTGTGATGAGGACTGAAATCATGGACTGCAAATTTTGCTGCGCTTCTCACGCATCCCTACCATCAATGGAGTCACAGTCACGGAGATGATGAGAATCAAGGGGGTTATGGGGGGTGGAGAAAGCAATTTTTTTGTAGAGTTAATGTGTGTTTGTTTATTCGAGGTGTTTCTGCAATGAGGTTTTAAAGCTTTCGTTCATGGAGAAGACGATGGACCAAGTCTCATTCGGAACGTGTTTTTTTGTTTCGTTCGTGTAGAGTTGTGTTCAGGGTTTAGAGTTTCAACTTCCAGTATCGTATTTGCGTTTCATGGAATGCATGGACTGGGAAAAATAGAGTTGTTGGATTCGTTGTTGCTTGTCATTGTAGTGAAACCCATGAGACAATTGATTATGCGCATACATTCTTTTGTAAATATACTCTAAATCTACTTGCTTATGAAGAAATTGCTCCTCAAAATACAGACGAAGGTTATTGGCCACTTTTGAACACTTGCCCTTTTGAACACTTTTGAACAGACTTGCCCTTCCAGGATCAAACCCTAAACCTCTAAACCGCTACAGGATAACTATAGTAATGTGTAGTGGCGGTGTTCAACTTTTTGAGCAGGTATTTACTTTTCTTGTTTAATATTCTTTGAATATTTAATAATGTAATTTAAAATAAAATAAATCAATATTGTTAACATTTTTTAGCATTGTTTTAGGTTAGTTAAATTTTGGACATAAAGAAGCAAATGGTTTTGTTAAAAAAAGTTATGTGTCTTTAAATTGATAAAATAATAATAATGGTTATAGAGGCTATTGATTAAGTCTCTAGATTTAGACAAGAGATTTAAATTTGTGGAAGAATATTATAATTCTAACAAAATTTGAGTCTTACATCTAAGGTTTCAAACATGTCAAATTTGACTTTAGATTTAGAAAATTAATTAACAAGTTTATTTATTTATTTTTTTATAAACACTTTATAATCTTTTCTATAGTTTTGAGCTTTATTATAAAGTCTATGTCATGTGGATTTTCCTTGCTTTATATTTAGTCACATTTTTAATTAAATTTAATTGATTGTTTTCTCCCAAATGGTTTATATATATGCTCCTACAATTAATAGCCTAAAGACTTTAATGTCTTATAGATTCTATATTTTTTTGTCAAAAATGATTTGCTAAAATCTTGGTGCTAGCCATGATCTTTAAAAACAAACTATTTTATGCCAAGTGTATAAGATAAAATAGTTTTTATTTATATCTTTTTTTAGTTGCCATACACTTCAAAAATCTATGTAGTATAGTATTTTTTAAGAGAAGTACAAATAACTAACAATGCCACTACTATCTAATTCAATCTTCGTTTTACATGTGTTGACAATAATTATTTTTTGTTATATAAGCAATATAAATGTTGATTTTTTCTTAGCTTGCCTTTCATTCCATAATATTTTTTTAAAATTAGAATTGTAGATAAAAATAGTATTTTTATTTTAAATTTTTGGATTATAATAGATAGAGTTTGTTTGCAAAATAAAGCTTTATTTCTATTGGCAATATATTCTCTAAGATTAAAAAGCGATATATCACGTGATATAGCATCAAGTGTCAAATCTTGTTGGATGTATGTAATTTAGTTTAGTTTAACAGTTTTTCATCCATTTAGTTTTTTTTGTTAGTTAACTTTTTTAGTATCAACTAGGATTTGACTTAGGTGAAGAATGTCAAGGACAAGAACTTGATAAAGATAAATAAACAAGTGAGACTTCTCTCAAAGAAAGATGACAAAATAGAAATAATTCAATATGTATATTAAGAAAGAAACTGGAATGGCTATTGCCAAAAGGCAAGAAAACTAGAGACCCTTGAAACTAAACTAGAAGCAAGAAAGGAGTTGACAAGAGTGAGAAGGGCTTCACTCTTGTCTCTATATATACTATCTAACTAGAGGCTACGTGGCGATGTTCTATAGGACCTCGAATATGTGTTGACTTTGTACGACACATGCATTGACTTACAAGGCAAGTTTTTCTACGTGTGGGCCACATAGTTGGCTTGGGCTTCAAGTTAACAACATGTGTGGCACATGGCCAACTTGTTGACCACGTTTCTAATCCAAAAAGTCAATTAAAGACACCTATAAAGTCAAAGCAGTATCTATGAAACTTTTAGGAAGCTTCTATAATAAATATTATAAAATTAACTTACTTTTACATACTTTTACTTACTTCTACCTATTTATACATATAATTACTGGCTTACATGCATATGACCATGATAGAGAAATTCTTTTGATTTGACATTCTTGTCAAATTAAGTCCGATGAGTGGTTTTGAAAGAAAAATGTTTATTTTGTAAGAGAATGCTTGACTATGGTGATTAAGCCATTAATTAAAGCTTTAGGATTCTTCTCTATTCATACTTGTACTCTAAGATTCTTTCTTCTTGGTGTAAGAGGTAACTTGATTTCATTGAGTGTAGATTAATCATGTTTTATTTAATAAGAATATCTTCTCTACTTCAACTTCTAGTGTAATAGATTAAAATGGAATAGATTCAATAAATATATAAATTTAAATAAAATAAAATCAAATCAAATAAAAAATCCTTTTTCAATTTTTTAGAGTATTATTTTCCTAGGTTTTGCTAGATACTGACTATAATATTATATTCACAGTTTGAATAAGGTATAATTTTGCTATGATATTAGATGTGAGATATTATATATAAGAAGTTGTATATTAATGCGCTAAAGTATTGTAAGGCCAAGTACATGGGCATTGGATTTTGTTGCAATGTAAGAAGTAATTAAAGCTAAAAGCCACAGAACATTAAGGTTTGATCAATTACAATATTAGATGTAATAGAATTGCAGTGTAGAAGTCTACCTATGTTGGAGGTTAAATTTATTTATTTTTTATTTATTTTTTGCGTTGAAGACTAGCACATCAACTTTTGATCGTGTTGTAGTGCAAAATTATGGTGCAGCTCAAGGTTTTATAGCAAAATTATTCATATTGTTATGGTGTGATGTGGTAACATAACTATATGGTGAAAAATAAAAATATAGATATTATTATAGAAAAGCCTAGTAAAAAGATACAATAGAAAAATAAAGATAAATAATATAAAGGCAATAAAAACTTTAGTCTTAATACTGCTTTTTTGTAGAAGAGATTTCTATTTACTTTATAAGAGCATAAATGATGAAAAGTAAAGTAAATATAATAAGTGATTTACATAAGAATGTTTAAAAAAAGATTAAAAATAGATTTTAGCAAGAATTACCTCAAAATATGAAGAATTGATACTTGAAGAGGACCAGTTGTGAATTAAGGTCAAAATCAGATCCCAAAGCACAAAACCATGCACCTATAGTGACTTTGAGGTTCTTTGATTGATTAAAGAATGGAATTTAAGAGAAAAAAAGAGAGAGGTTTTTTGAGCATTATTTTCAAGTGATTTGAATATAAAAAAAATTTATAAAGGCTTTGCAAAGTTAGGGTTATTTTTGATTGATATTAAATTTTGAGAAATTCAAAGAGTTAGTACTTTGGACAATCGTATGAAATTTGTAAATGATCTATAGATTATTTTTTACATTATTATATGGTTATTATTTTTCATAATTTAAGTCACAAATTTGAGCTTGATTTAATAGTTTGTTCAAATTTTATTGAAGCTCAAACATATTAAGGTCTTGGAAACTAGAGTTTAGAGAATAAGTGAAGATTTCTAAGATATTTGTCAATTTACTTATTGGATTGTAATAATATTTTGTGAACAAGTATTAAACTTAACTTTTAACAACTGAGAAAATTTTGAAATTTATTGAATAGTGAAATTAAGAGATGTTGGCTCTAAAATATCAGCATCAAGATTGGAGAAGGAAACCAACTAATACCTAAGTGAATTTTAGAGATTATCTTCTATTTAATTTTTTCAATCTTCTTCAAAGTTTTTGTACTTATTTATAAGTTATTTGTTAAAAATTATGCAAATTTTGAATTGAAATCAATGGTTCAATCATTAGTTATTGAAATTTAAATCTGCTATAGGATTTGTTAAGAGTTTGGTAAAGATTTAGGATTTGAGTAGGATTAATTTAAGTTTTGATTAAGATTTTATTAAGATCCATTGAAATTTGATTAAGATTTGATCTAAGATTTGATTAAAATTTATTAAGGTTTTATTAAAGTTTGATCTAAGATTTAGAATTTAATTAATATTTAATTAAAATTTAATTAGGATTTGATTAAGTTTTATCTAAGATTTACTTAATATTTATTTAGTATTTTTTATTTTTATTATTTCTTAAGGATTCTTTATTATTTCTTTAAAAGTTTTTATTTATAATATTTCTTTAATATTATTTTTATTTCTTTAGGATTTTATTATTTTATTATTTTTTATTATTATTTTATTATTTTTATATTAATTTATCACTTCTTTATATATATATATATATATATATATATATTTTAAATTCTTTTAATTTTTTTGGATTGAATAAAATTTAATTAAAGTTGTTAAAAAAAAATTTAAAAATTATTTAAGACTTTATTAAAATTGATAGGATATAATTGTTGCATTTTTACTTATCTTCTATAGCTAGGTTTTTAGCACATTCTTAAGCAAGAATACATGTAATACAACAACAAGGTTACCATTAGCCCATAATTTTGTTAAAGTTTGTCCAATAAGGACGTGTCATGTAATACAAGAGTTTTGGTGTAGTGTGGCATTAGGTGGTGCAATATAAGTTATAACATCAAGGCTAGATTGATGTTGTAGTTGAGTTTGGAATAAGGTTTTGTAAATAATTTAAATGAGTAATAAAATGGTGTACAAACATTTTCATTTGTATTCATTGGTTTATTTTTTGAAAAAGATATTGTATGTTTGTATTATTGTCATAAACATACATATTTATTCTAGTAATAAGTTCGATAATATGAATAGATAGAAGTAAATAAAAATAAATAAATTTGATAATATCTTATAAAGAAGCTTCTTAAAACCTTTACATATGCAAAAAAAATAATTTTTACATATTTATAAGTGATTGATAGATTAAAAATTTGGCCAATAAATTAGCTACTTGTGATATAAATTGGACATGTTGCAAATATGTAGAAAACTTACCTTGCAAATTAGACACATGTCTTTAAAGTTGGATATATAGTAGAGGTCCTATAGTACGTCACCATAGAATTCCTAATTAGATAGTATATGTAGAAGTAAGATTGAAGCCTTCCTTATTCTTGTCAATTTCTTTTTTGTTTCTAATTTCATTTCAAGAGTTTTTAGATTCTTATTCTTTATCAATAACTATTTTAATTTCTTTCTAAACTTACACATTTGCTTAATTTGTTTTTCTCATATCTCTTTGAAAAATATCTCATTTGATTGTTAATATTCTTAATTGTAGGAGTTGATGATAAGTTTGTTATTCCTTCCATCAATGATTGGAGTTGCTTCAATATCTACACTAAATTATAATATTTTCTCCTATAGTGGAACAACATTCAAGCCTCAAAGAACTAAAAATTGACTTGCTTGAAAAGTTTAATAGTACAAGATCAAAGTTTCAAAGATTCATCAATGAAGTACAATTGGTGATTGAACTTCAACCTTCAAGCTATCTAATTTTAAGATTATAAGTCACATTTATTAGAATATTATTTTTAGATTCTATTTTAGTATAATTTTTATCTTTTTTTGGATGATATGATCTAATATTGGATAATTTAGAGGCTTTTTAGATAAAATATTGATTTATATATAGAAAATATGATGCAATTTGTATTGCAATCAATAAGATTTATATTTTTTTACAAAATAATTGATCAATAATTTTATATGCTTTAAAATTTTAATAAATTTTAATTGATATCAAATATAATAATGTTGCATTAGTAGCCAAAATTTCTATAGATTATAATATGAGATAAAAACATTGATGCTGAACTTGATTGTCAAATATTAAGTCAAATAATTAACTTTGTTGTGAAGTGTGATAATTGGCTTTTTGAATTTCAATATGAAAGTCATACAATTAGGTCTTATATCTTTTTATAATTCAATGGTAATACCAACATCTTCTTAATATACATATTTAAAAGTAGAAGATATGTAAATTAACATAGTATGTTTTAAAGCTCTTATTAAGTAATAAAAGACTTGTTATTATCAAGAAAGATTGTGCTTATATCATGGAGAACCTAAGCATATTACTCAACATTATAAAAAGAAGCAATACAACTATAAAATGAAGAGTATGGATGTTAAAAATGACATTATGTTAAAAAATAAATTTATTCAATTACATTAAAGACTATGTAGTTGGAATCTTGTACAATACTTGGTTAAGGTCTTATTTTCTTTTCAAAATTGTCTCTTTGTTTTACAATAGATGTTTGTTTAGCACCTAAAAATTACAATGCCTCTTTTTTGTTAGATTTATGAATCTCAACTTTTTTTTTAGATGAAGAGTTTGTTAAAAAATATCAAATACATTTAATAAATAAAATAAAATTTGTGTATATAGAGGTCATAGATGGTCATTTTTTGTATTCTAGAGATGATGTCCATGAAGCCTTTCTCATAGATATAACAACAAATTATCATAATAGCTTCATAATATTCAATGTCAATAAGATCTTCTAATCTAGTTATTTTAGGCTTATTATGGCTGAAAAAGTATAATCTTTTTATAGATTGGATTTCTTATAGTCTTAAATTTTTCTAAAGTGTGACTAAGAATTTTTTTAACTAAGTAGAAATTCATAAGTTTAATACAACCAAATCTTTATTTGTAGGTACAAAAGCTTTTATCCATATCACCAAAAAAAGGATCACTTTTAATTATTTATGCCACTTTCATTCTAATGGTAGAAAATCTTTAATTTGCATTCAAAATTAATATGAAGATTATCAAGATGTTTTTGAAAAGAAACATGCAGATATTCTTTAAAGCATTATCTTTATGATTGCTTAATTAACTTGTAAAAAAAAGCTCAATTATCATTTGGATCAATTTATAATTTATCATAAAATAAGTTGGATAAATTTAAAAAACACATTGATGAGATTTTTGCTTAGAATTTCATATGCTATTTAAAATCTTCAATAAGAGCTCTTATCTTGTTTGTAAAGAAAAAAGATAGATCACAACAGATGTATATGGATTGTTGAAGTCCTAAAAAAATTACCATAAAGAATAAGTAATCTTTGATATTAAGACTTTTTAATCAATTGAATAAAATAAAGATCAATACAAAAATAGATTTATAATGAGTATACAACTTTATATACATAAAAAATAACATTAATAGAAGATTATATTTTAAACCAAATATAGATATTTTGAATATAACAACATATCTTTTGATTTTATAGATGTGCTAGCTATTTTTTAATATCTAAAATATGATATCTTTTGAGATTTTTTAGATGTTTTTATTTTTTATTTTTATTATTTAAAAAATATTTTAATCTATTCTAAATATATAAAAGAGCATAAATTTTATATTTGTTGTATATTATACAAATTTAGAACTGTAAGATTATACATGACGATTGAAAAGTGTGTATTTCACATAACTCAAATTGACTTCTTAGGATACATCATTTCAAATGATGGTCTTATTATGGATTTTGAAAAAATTCAAATTATCATGGATTTAAAGATTTTAAAAATAATATTGATGTCTAATATTTTTTGAGATTTACTTAAAAGGATCGGATTTTTATCAATTTTTTTTCTCAAGTTGTAATTGTACTTGCACATTTGATTAGTAAAAAAACATACTTGAATAAAATAAAGAAGTTTAAGTATCATTTAAAACTTTAAAGATAATTTTTTTTTTATTCCAATTTTATATTATGTTTTTTTTAATTATTTTTTTTATGAAAAAAATCACATTAAACTTTTCTTTAGATTTATTACAAATAGGAATAGATGACAAAATTTACTTTATAGCTTTTTGATTAATTTTTTTTTAGAATTATTATTAATTACAAGATTTGTAATAAAATTAGTTTATTCTATTTTGAAGGATGCTTATATATTCAAGAAGGTAAAGTACAAATACAAGCTCTTTAAACATATCACAAATTTCTAGCTACAAGGCATTTTTGATACAAGAAGACCTTAAAATTAATCTCAAATTATTTTTTGGTAGCCTCAAATATAGAAAATAATTAAAAAATTTATACAAATCATGTAATTTTTATTTAAGATGAAAAACCCCTCATCATCAATTTTATAGATTTTTTCAATAGCAACTTATATCAAAATAACCACAGACTTTTGTTTTTATGGATTTTATCACAAATATTTTAATTTCAAGTTTTTATGATCTTATATTTGTGATAGTAGATTTTTTTACTAAAATGACATATTTTGTACCATGTACAAAAAAACTACATGTAAAGAAACAACTAAACTTTTTCTTCACAATATTTAATACTATCAAAGATAACCAAAAGATATTATATTAGATAGAAGAAGTCAATTTATATCATGGTTTTATAGAAGTTTTTTTAAGATATTGAAGGTATACATAAAACTATCTTTATCTTTTTATTTGCACACTAGTAGACAAACAAAATAATTAAATCAAGTTTTAAAGTAATATTTGAGATTTATCATCAATTACCATCAAGATGATTGTACAATTCTTTTATTATTGGCAAAATTTGTTTATAATAATACAATATATTTTTCAAATACCTTTCTTTTCTAATTATTATCATCATCTATAATTTATGTAAACTAAAATCAATGAATAATATAAAACTGATTTTGCTTCTTAAAGAGTCAAATTTTTAAAAGAGACTTCTTTTTAAAAAAAGATAGAATTGTAAACTGCTTCAATTATAGCTCTATTCAATTTACAAAATCCAAATTTAAATTTAATTCTTTAAAAAAGAAAAAACATAGATTCTTCTTTGAATTATCTTCAATTATTCTTATAGGACAATGAACATTTGATAGAATACTTTTAATAAAAAGTTTTGGTATTTTTTTTTATTAAATTCTCATTTAAAAAAAAATTCCAAATTCACAATTGTAAGCTTTAAAGATTCCTAAAGAGTGTTAAGAGTAAAAATACCTACAATCTATAGGAATAAGAGCTTATAAGGAACCTAGTTCAAAGATTGAATAATAATTGAACTAGAAAGAAGCTTTCAAAAGGTCTCTTGGAAATAAAATAAACTCATTTATCTAGCAATTTAAAAAATTACAGAGAAAAAAAACCAAAAACACTCCTTTACTACTAATTACATAGATATAATAAAACCATGACATTAAAAAAAATTAATCTCTTTCTTTGATTGTTTTCTTGCACTATGAATTCCAAAAGCTAAACCTACATAGTAATTTAGAAACCTTCTTGTTGCAACCTTGATTCAGCTATAACATCTCCATAAAATTTAAGTTCTAGATTTGAAGCAATAATAAAATATTAGATTCAAATCTTTTTTTTTGGCAAGTCACCAAGTGACAAGAAAGATTAGGACCATAGTTGCTTTAAGTCTAAATACAGCTCAACTACAATTTCTAATAGAAGGCAAAACCAATTCTTACTATATCTAATAGTTGGCAATCTACTCTAAGACAATCTTGCCACCATATAGCAATAAGAAAAGAAAACAAAAGAACTAGAGTTGATGGTACCACCATAGTTGGTGACAAAATCAAAAATACAAATTGGCACCAAATTTTTCTATATGCAATTCAATGCCAACTTTATAAGCTATTGACAATAGTTGTATTCTATGAGTGCTCTATTGCTATAAGCTATATATGACCCAAAACTTAGATCTCCAAAAAAATAGCAATAGAACTTTTTTTTTAAAAAAAAAGATTAGTGATATCAATCAAAGATTTGAACCAAAACACTTTTACTTGTATTTTTACCAACTGTGCCATTTTACAAACAAAACTTGATCCATCGCAAGCTACTCCTTGCATGACTTCCATAATAAACCACAATGTTGTTAAAAATAAATTATTGATTAATCATTTGCTACTAGTACAAAAAGAGTAGTAATGCTATTACATTGATAAGCAACCAACATACATAAAAAATATGCTACAAGATACACAAAAAAAATCAGAATTGCTAATAACATGTATTAATGACAAGAATTGCAACACACAAAAAAAACAAAATAAAAAAATAAATAAAAAACAAAAAATAAGGAGATTATATTGGCATTTCTGCATGCATTCGGAGATTGAATATGGAGGTTTTAGGTGTGATCAAATGCAACATATTTAAGACTTCTAAAGTAAATAATAATAATAATAATAATAATAATAATAATAACAATGCCATGTATATTCATTTGGCTTAATTTGTAGCAAAATTAAGATATATATTTTTCAAGAGTCAGCTTGTCAAGATTTTTTATCTAAGATTGACACAAAAAAAATATCTTCAATTATAATGGCAAGGCAATGCTAGCACAAGTATTTACTAAAGTTGGAAAGTATAATAGGACATTTTATTATTGTGATGCTACTGACATGGTTGCTTGAATAATAAATGTAGTTAGGCCTAAAAAGATTGTAACTTCCACAAGTTATTTGGTAGAAACTCAACTAAAAAGAACTATGCATTTTTGAGAGTATAGTAAAATTGATTACACCAAAAATGATCCCAACTATCTTAAGAAGAAGAAAATTCAACATATAGAAAATAAAAATAAAAATAATTAAGATAGGAAAAAAATCTAAAAAAATTAATTAAAATATAATTATTGTGATAAACTCAACCATAGTGAGGATAATTGTTTTATTTAACATTCAAATAAGTAGCTTGCTTTAGATAAGAAAAGAGCTTTAAAAGCTAAAATTATTATATTAAAGAAGAAATTCAACAATATGACTTTATTAAACTAAGTTTTTAGATCTTATGTAAATTCTTGAATTGGAGCAATTTCTTCTATTATAGATATCTACATGTTTGGTACATCATAACGAATAGTAGTTGTAATTACCATGCATGCTTAAACAATGGCCAAAATATAGTATCTACTATAAGTGATGCATTAAAAACCTTACATGGCTATCAAAGTAATCATGGAGATCTCAATAGTTGTATTATGCCAAATAATAATTGAAATCTCAGTAGGTGTATTATTATTTGGCATTACAGATGTTACTTTTATAATAAAGCCTTTTATTTTAACTTCAATATAAGATAAAAAAAATTAGTGCTAAAGATATGAGACATGTTTTGAAATTATTAAGTATTGAATATGCATGTTTTTTTTACTATTGATATATTGGCCAAAGTTTAAACAAGCAAGGATTTTTTTATTAGTTAATAAGATGCTAGAAGGCAAGGTGCCTATGCCATCTTTAGAAGTGGCTTAAGAAACTACAAAGCCTACATAGAGGAAGTTTGACTAAGTTGCAAACAAAACTTGTAGCTAAAACTATTGTTATATTTAATAAAGATTATTCATGAAAAAAAACATGGATCCTTCATTTGAAATACCATTAGCTGCATGAGTATTATATTTGTCAAACATTATAACTATACCTATTCAAAAATGTCAAAACTTGCATCAAGTAGTTGTATGGATGATAAATTACAACAACATACTTGTTGTTGCTATACTCTTGGCAATACCACTTTTACTATAACTTTACAAGATATAATGGATTTTAGTGTCCAATTAATTATGATTAGCAAACAATTTATCCAAAAATTAGGTTTAAGTGTTACAAACTCGTAGCCTTGTCCTTTAATCATTATCACTTTATACCGGCATAGAATGAGGCTAAATTGGTGAAAAAAATGCCACAAATTTTGATGATTGGCTATTGGCATTAGGACCACATCTTTCCAGTACCAAAGTACAAAGGGTACAATATTTTATTTGCTTCTATTACAATTGTTTTGCCTTTAGCCTCAAAGACCTTGAAGGCTATAGAGACTTAGAATTATATAATTATTAAAAATATTATCTTTAATTAGGAAAATATTAAAAAATAAATAAAATAATATTATAAATATATATTGATATTTTCTAGGACTTTAATTACAATTCAAACTACATTGATATTTTTACATATTTGGTTGCATATGTTTATGTGATAAATTATTGTATATTTTTTTAAAATCAAAGTATACAATTAATATTTTTTGTAATAAATAATTTTAGATATAATAATAAAAAGAAGAATAAGAAAAAGAAATGTAATCGGTATTATTTTTATTAAAAATAATAAAAAATTTTAAAAATTATTTTAATAGCTTTACAACTTGAATAATTTAAAAAATCTTAATAGTATTAATTACATAAGTAATATAAAATTCATGTTCCAATTTTTATTTTAAGAAAATTAATTAGATAATATAAAAAAGTACATGATTTTTTAAATTAAAATGATTCATATTTAATATATTATATACATTAATGCATTATAAATATTAAAAATCCATAAAATTAATTAGACTTACAAACTTCTACATTATTAAGTTGAATCAAATTAAACATAATCTTTTCTTTTTTTTTCTTTTTCGTATATATATATATATATATATACATACATACACATAGATATATTTCAAGTATTTTTCTAACCTACAAGTTGTCTAAATTTTTGTTTGAACTTTGAACTTTGAACTTCAAACAAATGTGGGCTCTTGATCCATGGCATATTATAATAATCTACTTAGGAAGTGCCATAGCCTTAGCAAAGGTGGTACAAAACAAATTGATACAAAATAGCTACATGAAGATTCTCTAATGATCTTGTCCTAAGATTATTGAAAACCAATGTGAATAGGTAGTACTCCATACTATATTATTCAAAATAGTTCACAGTACACAATAACATGTGACAAATTTAATTTAATTATAAAATATAAATAAATAAATAAATAAATAAATAAATAAAGTCATTATTGTCTTAATCTTAAATGAAGTGAAATTGTAGGTCTTATTTGAATCCTGTAACTAATAAAAGAAGATTTAAAATACAAACTGAAAAATAATCTTGCAATTAATTTTATATTCCAAGAATGTATTATAATATAATAATGTTTTAGTATTGCAACCATTAATTTTAAAATTTAACCTTTTATTAATTTTGATAACAATCCTTTCTTGAAGATACTGTTATATCAATGAATTTTACAAAGAAAATGTTGTTGAAAAAGCACTATCTTGATACCTTATGTTGAAAGAGAATGCATGTGTGTGTATATAAATATATAGATGTATTACCTCTAAATCAATGTATTTTGCATCTTTGTAGTCATTTAAAACATTGCTTTGCAAGTAGTAATAACTGTTGTACATCTTCGTTTAAAAACGATACTTCTGTTTATCAACAAAAATTAGAATCTTAAAATTTAGGAGAGATGAAAGTAATATGTTGTATTTGTAGTATGCTTTTGACAAAATTCTTTTTAAATAAATCGAAAAAAATGCATGCCTGCAACTGTATCTTGGTATTTTAAAATATCAAATAATGGTAAGATTATATTTTTTAAAATTTTATTATGAAATAGGTTTTCTTTTTAAAAAATAATAACAAAGATAAATATCATTTCTACCACAAGGGTTATTATAAATTTGTCTTTTATGATTTTTTAACACCACAAAAAAATAACAAAAAAACAAACAAACAATAAAAAAAGAAACAAAAGAAACATAAAACCTAAATTTTGTAAAATTTGAATACAAACAAACACATATTGAAGATTTCAGATATGCTTACACATGAGGATTCCCAGTGATTGATGTAATTTTAAATAATTTTCATACAGTTTATAATCAAATTTTAAATCTAGAATAAAGGAACATGTAGATGTTATAAAGAGTTTATATTTGATTCTATATATATATATATATATATATGTTTTTCATGGGTATGAAAAATGATTTTTAACTAGTACTTCCAATTATAAGTTGATCTGTTTAATTGTAAACCAATATTATTACAAGTTTGTTTCTGTATTAGATCATTTTTACTCCACTTTGCTAATTGCAATAATAGTGTCAAATTTTGAAAAAGAATCCAAATACATAAGTGTGTGTGTGTGTGTGTATATATATATATATATATATATATATGTATTTCATGATCATATTGATAAATCATCTTAAATAATAATGAACTAGAATATTGATTAGAAGATGTGCTTTGGGAAGAGAAAAATCATTATGAGAGAAATTAAGTAGTAACTAAGAATTCAGTAGATATGTATATATACATATATATATATATATATATATATATATATATATCTACTGAATTCTTAGTTGTATAATATAATTATCTTATAATATATATATATTCAAACTGGAAGGCTGTGAATGAGTTAATTTATGAAAGATTGTGGAATGAAATATGATGTATTGTAAACCATGAGTTGGATGAAACTTTTGTACATTTAATTGTAAAAGAAAAAAATAACTTGTAATATTATATGTTTAAAATAATCAGGATTTTTGTGCACTTAATTAAATCACACAAACACTGAATCATATTAATTATTTGGTAAAATTCTGATTTTGATTAAATGCAAATTTAGTATTGAAAACTTCGTAATGTATTTTTCTTGTTTGGATACTCATTTATAATGTCATATTTTGTATTTCATAAGATTTAAAATAAAATGTAAAATTTTA
The DNA here is from genome assembly GCF_059467195.1 of Physcomitrium patens. Lineage (NCBI taxonomy): Eukaryota > Viridiplantae > Streptophyta > Bryopsida > Funariales > Funariaceae > Physcomitrium > Physcomitrium patens. The sequence continues at coordinate 8,817,793 of NC_143435.1, forward strand.
AAACACTAGTTACCATTTTCAAGTTATTTCACACACTTACCTATTTACATCTAATTTTTTTTTAAATTGAAGAAGCTATTAAATATACCTTAGCTTATTAATTATACAATTTAGATGTGTGTGTTAAATGACTTCAAGTGTTAAATCATTTAGTAAAAAAAAAAACAAAAAAAAAAAAAACAATCATGGATATTTGACTTCCACCTCTTCTAACTACATCTTTTTGTCTAATTTTTTTAAAAAATAAATTCATCAAAATAAAGTATTTTTCCAGGATTTGAGTTTCACTTCAAGCTCACCAGAATATTAATGAGACAGTCAATATATATATAATTATGAATTCATTTGTAAAAATCTGTCATCAATTGGTGCTTTCCTTTTTGATTGCATATATGAGAATGAAAATAAAAAAATGATCTCATAATAATATTTCTGAAACATGTGCTTTTTTGTAACACAATTAGGGGCTCAGTCCACCAAAGGTTCTTAAAAAAACTGAAAAGAAATCAGAATTAAAAACAGGAAAAGAGAAACAGGATGCTGAATATTAAGTCTGGTGGTTGGTATTTCTAATTTTTAAAGTTATTTTATAAATCTTTAGAATATTCATTCTATATTTATATTTTACTGTAACATATTTTCATTTTTACATATAATTTCTTGACTGTGTATTGATTAATGGTATGTTCACACACCTTATAGTGACTCCTTGTTTTCCAGAGTTAGTCAATGCCATATGAAAATTGCATTCTTGAATAGCTTTGCAAGTACCACATCACACAACTTTGAAGCTATCTGAATGTATTTCAAAAAAATTAAAAATTAAAAATTAAAATTAAAAATTGTAACCTTTTGGACAACATATCATTTATTTTATTTTTGCAAAATTACATAAAATAAGTTTCTTTGAGTACCATTAAACATGCTCAAATGAAGTTCATTGAAATACGCTTCACTTGTTTGCCATTACATTTTCATAATGACCTACATGTGAATGTGATTCTTGTATGAATTACCACTAGATCTTTCTACTTTTTTCATTTTGCAACAACAAAACAACGATCACCAAGAGTTGGGCCTGGAATTGACCAAAGCATAGAAACTACGAAGGATGTGAGAACAGCATAGAAATGTTGAAGCTCCCCTTCCCCTACACTCAAAATATCAATATTTTCATCATCCAGGCCTGTTCTGCTTTGAGCTCGTCTTTGTTTCTGCAGTAGCTTTTGTGTTCCTACTGAAAGCAGAACGAGTTGCGGCTATTGCTACGGTCGTTGATGCCCAATCTGACCTCAGTGCATTGAAATATATGCTTGCATATCAAAGGGCTTTCACAAATTGTTTCTTCTACGGAAGGTAGTCCTCCGCACATAATGTGATCCTTTTTCTTATATATATATGTCTGAGGAATGTCATTACAAATCTGATGCAAGCATCATTACGATTAATACAACAATGAAGAGAGAATGATTTCAAGGTTTCTCTAGAATATGGGTTGTCGTGTAGGAGGAGTAAACTGGTTAGCAGCTGATAGTTATGAGAGTGACAATTTTCGAGAAGCCTTACCTACCCAAGTTCAATTTGAAGAGTTTTGTGGTCTGCATTTTTATGAAAGGAATGTTAAGGCATACGAGGGAGCGTGCTGATTTTTTTTTTTTTTTCTTTTTGACTATTATGTACGTGCGGCATATTTCATTGTCAAGCTGACCTGTGAGTCATCGTCATGTAACAACGCGTTTGGAAGTCATTGCTAGTAGTCTCACTATACATCCGTGGTCGAGGTGTTGCTCAAATCCTATTAAGTCCTTATACGCCAAGTTGAAGAACTTTACAAGATTTAGCTGTCGTCTTAGTGTCAAGTTTAGAGCAGACTTGGCTTTGAATCATGTATATGAGCTTGTTAAGGATGATTAAAAAGATAGTAGAATTAGTGATCATGCTCGTAGTGCTGCAGTTTGACATTGTGGTTTTTGTTGAAAAGTTCTTCGGCTGCTTGGCAGACTGAAAACCAATTGAACCTTTGTTGTTTGAATAAGTGGGACCTGCTTTCTATGAGGAGGTCTTGTGAAGGAACAGCCCCTGCAGCAAGTTTGAGATAGAAGCATGACCTCTATCTCCTATTTTGAATCCAACTTTGACATTGTTGCTGAAACACAAATCTGATGGGTTCATCACGTATCCTTTTGGAGAGACTGCTAAAGCTGGCAATTGGTCGTCCGTTGCTAAAAGGAAGAGAGAGATCTTCAAACGCTTACCGCATCTCAACTTTTGATAAACTTTTGTAGTTGGAGGCAGATTAGATGGGACGCTGAGAAGCTGCTCTTAGTGCTGGCAGAGCACATGGGGTGACTCATCCGCTCGAGGTAGAAACAGGTAGAACTTCGCCGCACTACTGGTCAAGTTTGAGTCATACGACACATGATTTTGTCCCATTCGAGGCTTGTTGTGCGCGTAGTGGGGTGGAGACTGAGCCGACGGGTGGTTAAGTGAATGAAAAGGTTGTTGATAAGAAGTTGGTTTCTGGTTTATCTCAGAGGTCGATTGCGTATGAGATGAAAATGTCTCTCCATCGGAATGGTGTTTCTCGAAAATATATGCAAAATGATGGTAAGCAGTAAGCAGTTGATCATGCTTGCTAGCTGAGAAGCTTTGTTGATAGATCCTAGGTCTCGTTATCCCATGATCCAAAACTACATAGCTATCAAGTTCACCGGATTTAAACCCAGAATGATTCTCCACCGTCAAAGCCTGATTTGAATCGCCATCACCCACAGACAATGTGCAACTATTAGTTCCATACTCTGATAAGTCTACTGTATAGTGGATGTCCCGCTGGCTTTTGTATCCTTCAACTTCAGAGTATTGGATCTGCTAACGGAATTGCAGTTAAAGTGCTTTTTTAGGATGTTGATAATGGTTTTTGAAATTCCTCTGTTTATTTATTGTTTATATTTAAGGGTTGTACAAAACAACATATTTGATAGCAATATTTCCTCTTTTGCCAATACATACTGAAAAAGCATTGTTTGCAAACATCCCAGATGACTTCAATTCATCAATCATAAATTGATGTCTGTACTATATAGTTTCTAACTAAAGCAACTTACTTTCTCATTCTCACAAAGAGATTAGAACATCTATAGCTGTTTTGCATAGGATTTTGAAATTGGATTATTTGAATTGACAAAATAAAATGTACCTAATATTAGGTTCTAAACAGTGAACATAATTAAAATAAGATGTCTTTCTTTGGTGTAGAATCATCAATAATTTTATCATCAAATGAATTTATATATTGTTTTGAATTGTATTACAATACCTAGATTAGTGTAACATTATTGAATTGTTAATGGAAAGTAAAGTGGCTTTTCAGAACCAATATTTACTCTAAGTAGTTATAAAAATAACTTTCTAGAACTGAATATGAGCTGAATTTTATGACCTAAAATGCTATAATTTTTCCACATTGTGATAACAGCAATATATATATATATATATATATGTATATATATAAATGCTTGTATTGTCTTTTGATCAATAATCATTTTTTGTATAACAAAACATTGTTATTTTCAATCTCTTTGTGAGAATGAGGAAGTATTTTCAATCTCGTTTGTTTAAAAAACAAACATGAAAAATCTAAGATTTAAAACAATTAAATTAAACTCTTATTGGGTTTTCAGTGTAGAAAATGACTGCAAAGTCCTTATGTTATTGTATATGTATGTATGAGAGGACTGTTAATAGAAACTTGTGAATCACAATACTACAGAATATTGCAATACTTTTGTATTTCATGAAAACAATGCAAAAAGTCCAGTCGTCAACACACACACAATAGTCTTAGCAGGAACCTAAGCCTCCCTTGCCGCGAAGCCTTCAGAGCTCCGTGCTTTCATGCTTCGAATTGCTCTAATTTGTTCATACTTACACGCCGTAGCATCGTTGTGCTATGCTATACGCCAATGACGTGAGAGCGGGGAATTGACAGTACGTATTTCTTCTTGCTCATCTAAGTGCTCTGGCAGCATGTGGAGTGTAGGCACCTGGGTTGTTAACAAGTACAAATTACTTGTTTTCTGCTTCATTCAAATTTTAGTGTTCACGGTGCTATATTCACAACTAGTTAGCCGAATTAGATTATGACTGATGTCATAAATTCAGTACTTGTGCATGCCAGTTTTGTTTAACAGCTTGTTTTGCAAACGTTAATCTTGTAAATTCAATCAGATTTATTGTTGGATTAGGAGTATGTAACGTCCTGATTGCCTTTGCTTAAGATTAGTGTGGATGCAGATATCTCTGTAGCAGAAGCATTGGGAGTTGTGGAATGATGGTGAGAAGATTTCTAGTTGGATGGAGTGGATTGACAAAGTTACAATAAATTACTCAATTCTGATTCTTGCAAGGCTTGGTTTAGACATCTATGCAGTAAAGATGTGTTTTCTTTCTCTCTATGTTGCATCATCTAGAATTTTACATCACTATTTGGATGTACATAGGTGTCAAAGCAAAAGCCAGATTTCTCAAAATGGACACTGCGATACCGTGCTTTAAACAGAGATTTTGAATTTTTGTGGTTGGCTTGGAATATGAAGGTGAGATCACATGTTATTTTTTCTTTTTTTCTTTTTTTATAATTTTTTTTATAAGCTCTTGTGGTTTATACTATTGTGTTTGACTGAGTTTCATTTGTTAATTGATTTTTTTTCAATATTTCATCAATTTTGATGACAATAATGGTTATATGCAATCAGCCAATTTTTCTCAAGTAATTACGTAGCATCAAGTAGACTGTCAACTATCAAGCTTTTAATCTTCAAAGTCAAATAGTACAAGTTTGAAGAAGAAATCCGTGAAGCATTTTATATCCAATTCATGAAGTTCACCATTTCATTCTAGTTCCAAACAATAGTAGTGTAGTTGATCTATTGTTGAAGCTAGAGAGACCTTGAACACACACAATTTGATCCCATAAATCAACACTATTTATGCACATGCAATTAGCAAGAAAATAGGTATTTAGAAAAAGAAATGGTAATAGAAAACTTCACCAATATTCACAAGTATTTCCTACAGCTTATCAATCCCCAAGGAATCTAAAACCAAAAAAACATATTATATAGAAGGAGATAAAGAAATTGGACGCCTTCCAAGAGGGATTGATAGTAGTTGAAAGTAAACACAACACCAAGAATTCATATAGAGATATTAATGACTACGTACATAATATTCACCCCTTCACTTTTGTTGAAGATTACAAATACCAAATAAATATGTGTTCAATATTGACATATTCAAAATTTAAGTCTTGGATAATCTAATCAATGATAAATATTAGAGATGAAAACTATAGGTTGAAGTAGGTGCCAACTTAGACAATAGAGTCTTTTGCTAGCAAGTAAAACTTCTTTTCTTGATTTGAAAGCTTTGTTGCAATGAATAGTATCAATGAGATGTTCAACCATGTAATAATGGAGTTATTAGCAATATAAGACATTTTTCCTCCCATGATAATGTGAAGAATGAGAGCAATGGATCTTGAGGTAGTACCTTGCTTAATTACAATAGACCTTCAATCAGACACAATTAGTAGGTCATAATTATTAGAAAGGTGAGAAGTAAAATCAATTCTACTGGTGTATATTAATGAAATAATAAGTAATTTAATGCATTATATTTTAGTAAAGAATATAGATATTTTAATAAGAATATCTTTAAATTTTGATTGAAGAATTATTTACAAGATATATATTAATGATTTAGGAGTGTTTAATGAATTATAAATTTAATTTATTTGATGTAAAAAAAAATTATCTATTTTGAGAGAAAATATATTTATACTTGATAGTTGAGCTATGTGGAGAAATAAAGATAGATATAGATATAGAATTTTGAATTAGTATAATGAGTGATAATTTTATTAATTTTTAAATATTATTTTATGAAAAATTAAAAATTTCAAGTCTTTGGTAATAAATAAATGTGATAAATATCACTTGGTATAGCAAATGTAGATATTGATGTTATAATTAGTAAATATAATACATATAATTTACAAGTTAAAATTTTAGATGATAAAATAATATAAGAGTATAGATGAAATAAAGTGAAATGGATAAATAAATTTTATTTATGATATAATTGGTAGAACATAAAAGTTGCAAAGAATGTAGGATGGTTATAAGATATTCTTCGTAGAATTTGTACCAAGAGATTTTATTTAGTTGGTTAGTTATATAAAAGATATTATTTGATTAGATGATTTTTAGATCGTGAGGTGGTTTTTTTATATAATCAAAAGGTGGATGCATTTAAAAAAAAAATTATATTATGATTGTAAATATTTATTGAATAAAAAAAAATATATTAATTTATCCAAAAATATTTTAAATGTTATAAGAATTTTTGACCACTTCAAGACTTGCACCAATAGTGGATTGAAGTTTGAGAATTTATTGAGTGAGTTATTTTTCATACTAAAAAAATATTATTATCTAGTAGCAAGTTGTGAAAAAACAAATTGGTATAAAGAAGCTATCTAATTGAATAAAAAAGAGACTTTTAGAGAATTAGATTTGGACTTAAAATTATGTTGTGATATAGCAAAAAAATATTTTTTTAAAGTATTATTCCAGCAAAGTTGAAGACAATTCTTTTGCTACTTTTACTGCTACAACATGTAATAAAGTAAAAGAGGATGTTGAATTAGTACAAAAGAAGTTGATTTATACTATTAAAATAGAAGATTTTGAACATTGTCAATTAGCAAAGCATCTACTATAAAAAAATGGGAGATTTTCTTTGCATAGAGGGTGGAAAATTAGATGGTCTAAAACTAATGTCAAACATAAAGCATCTTGAAACCAAAAAAATACTCAAGTAAAAGAGCTTATGGTGAAGTATATGAATCAAAGTGGTTGGAACTAAAAAGATAAATTTTGCTTATAATAAGTTTTTTAAAAGAGAGGTGAGCATTCTAACAAATTTAAGCCGTTCCAATTTTATGATATATTATTTTATAATAAAAAATAGTGTCAATGGAAGTATTAAATCTTTTGAAGTAAAATTCAAAAAAAAAAAAAACATACATATATTGAAGTAGAATTGATGGAAAAGAACTTGAGCTATATGTTAGAAGGAAAAAGAGAAGTATCTTATGTTTTTTTTATTGACATTATGCATCAAATTACAAAAGGTGTGTATTACTTACATAACATGCAGATTACACAGTGTGGTCTAAAGTCTAAGAATATTTTGGTTAATAATATGGAATCAAAGATTAAAGATAAGATTATTTGATATGTTATTGTAAAATTGATTGACTTTGGAATATTGAAGATTGAAGTTGAAAGAAATCTAAAAGTTACAAAGAATAATTATCTTCATAGTAGTCTCAAATATATGGCTTTAGAGGCATTGAAAAATAAATGTCAAAGAATTAAAATACATCCTTTTGAACCTGATGATTATTCATTTGTAATGATATGTTCTAAGATTCTTTCAAAGAAAGATCTATTTGATAATGATATAGTAATAGAAAAGTGATTGAAACAAATTAAAAAGATAAAAGTTCAAAATAGCCATCAAATTGTAATAACTTAAATGAGCTAATTCAAGAATATTAAAAGTTGAATCCTTTATATTGATCAAAGTTTGCAAATATTTGTGAAATATTGAACCTACTAAAAGAAAAGTCTATAATTGGAATTGATATAGCAAATATACCATATTTTGGAGCATCAAGAATCAATTATCAATAAAATATAGAATTTCATCAAATACATAATAGATTACCATTGATAAGACTTACACTAAAGATTATATAGAGTATATAATAAATTAATTTTATTAATTATATTAATTATATTTTATACTTTTATACACTTTACTATGCTACAATAATGCTTAGATATATCTTTGTTGATATATGGATCAATATGCTTATTATAAGGGGATATATTTGAGAAATAAATATTTTGTAGAGCACAATATTTATCACAAATAAGTCAACAATGTGCAAATAAAATAAAGGCATTGTATCTTATTGGAATAGGTAGAATAGGCAAGACCACAATAGTAAAGTCACATTGAATAATGTCAAGCATATGTACAAGGCCTCATGCTTTATTGAGTGCATTCAAAGTGGTCATAATTGCCATGCAATTTTTTACAATATTTTAGAGTAATTTAAAGTTTAAAAAAACCAAGAGATTTAAAGGAAGGTCAACAAATGTTGAAACTATTTTTGATAAAGAATAAAACTATCTTAGTCTTTGATAATGTAAAGAATTAAAGTCAAATTTAAAATGTTTTATCTTTAAATAACATATTTGCAATAAGAGTATGTTGATTGCAACAACTTAAGATTCAAAAATCATAGAGTATTGTGGAAAGAATACTTATGTAGTAAATTTTGAAGAATTTGATAAAGGAACAAGTATAAAGTTTTTTATCACTTATTCCTAAGTATTACCAATTTGGATATAGATGTACTTTCTTGTAATTCAAGTCCTTCAAAAGAAGACTTAATTAGACCTTGATGGTATAGAAATTGTGAAAGATAGGCAATTCTTGGATAGCATGCATTCACATAGTTGACTTTGATGTCTATTGTATTGAGTGTGGTACTTGGTCAAAGCTCAGATGACAAATTTTTTATGACCTAAATAATGAATAATGTAAAAACAAACCTTATGGTCTTGCACAAGCTTCACCAAAAGAAATTTCTTTCAATTATTTGTGCTATAGAAAGAAAGAGGATTAGTCACCAAATAACAAGGTTTTCTTAGAAAAAAATTATCATTTTGTGTATTGTCTGATAGAATTAGGCACATAATTCCAAAGAAAAATAAAAGAGCTTTCTTGATACAATAAATATATAAACAGCTTAGACATTTTGGAATATGCATAATATATTTTATTTAGTTGATTCAATCTTTTACAAATATTTGTACAATCAATATTTTTGGATTGACATGTATCAATAAGTTGTCACATATATTTTACAGTGAGAAGCATGTCATCAAATCAAGTCATGTTTTAATACTTTATTATCTTAATACAAGCCTTTATCAATCACAGATTTAAGCTACCATTGGTCTTTGGACTTTGCAAGGCCACTTCTTAGCACCTCACATGGAGCTAAATACATGTTGGTGATGGTAAATCATTTTAGTGAGTACATTGAATTAGTGGCTTTGCTACAAAATTCTTCAAACTTAGCAACTATGGCTTTTTTTTATTATATATTAGTATACTTTGAAGCACTTGTTAAAATCTTAATAAATTAATAGAAGAAATTCTTAAAGATTTTTGAAGTTTTGTATACTAAAGCTTTAATAGATCATTGCACCACTTTTAGAAATCATCATGATATAGATTACTTAACTGAATTATTTGTTTAGGCTATTAAACTTATTAAGTTATTAAAAGTATAAATTATTTCATTGTAACCTTTGTAATTGAAACTTGATATTATTATAGATTATGATTGTTTATTGCTTTAGTAGATAGGCATATTTGACATCTTATAGTTCTTATCAATTGTTGTATGGAAAAAAGTCATTCCTATCAAGCTCATTAAGTAAGAAGCTTAAATTGTGGACTTAGATGACCTTGATATTTGGGCTTAATGTCTACATAATCAAGAAAAATTCTTTAAAAAGGCCATGTCCATGGCTATGGAAAACTTATCTATTATTCAAAATTGTGATACTTTAGTATATGCTTGCATTTGTAGTAGAACTTATCAATCTCAAGTGTGGAAATTTTGTAAGAAAGATAATGTATATTTGCAACATGAAGTGCTTACAAAACTTGATGTTAAGGCAAGGCACATAAATCTTTGTATGAAGGATGTATTGCTTGGTAGTATTTTGCTACTTGAAAGCAAAGATTGATAAGAATATTGAGAGCATTTAAAGAATTATGATCCTTATCATTTTTATATTAATGATATATATATATATATATATATATATATATATATTAAAATAGATGTTGTATAAGATAGATCTTCTTGTATTGTATGTGGTAATGAAAAAGGAATTGCTATTATGATATTGTGTAATTAATGCCAATGTAAGTTACATATGGCATGCTTGACACCACCTCTTTTGACTATTTTTTCAAAAAATTGGATTTGTTCATATTATATGAAGTCTTTTAGCCATGCCTCATATATTAATAATAATTGAAGATTCCTTCCTTTGAATTTGCCTTATATTTTTGGTCATCTAGCTACTAGAATATTGGATTGGTTGTATATAATTTTGCATCAACATCATTATCGCATTCTTCTCCAACCATGTTTGTATTGTATTCCTAATTGAGTAAAGTAGGTACTTAAGTGTGTATTGATTGTGCATTTGTATTTGGTTTAGATTGTATACTCTATGATTGATTTATGGCACTCGATCTATTTTTTATGACATTCTTTATATACACAACAACTATCATGTGATGTGCGATTAAATACCAAATCTTGTTAGATGTATGTAATTTAGTTTAATTTAGTAGTTTTTCATCTACATAGTTTTTTTGTTAGTTAACTTTATTAATGCCAACTAGAGTTTAAAGACTTAGGTGGAAAAATTCTCTTGACTTAATATTTTTGTCACAATAAGTCTAATGAGTGGTTTTGAGAGAGAATGCTAATGTTGTAAGGTTTGGCCTAGCTATGGAAATTTAGTCATTTAGTAAAGCTAAAGAATTTTTCTTTATTTAAACTTGCATCCTTGAATACCTTCTTTGTGGTGTAAGATGTAGCTTGACTTAATTGTGCATAGATTTATCATCTTTCCTTAAGAGTATGTTGGTTGTGCATTTTTATTTGATTTAGATTACATATTTTATGATTGATTTATGGCACTTAATATGTTGAGTATAAAAATCTTTATTTACATAAAACATACCTATAAATTGTCCAAATGATCAAGCTCTAAAGAATTTACCAAGTTAAATAAATAAATAAAAGATAATCACTTGGTTGTTTCCATGCTTTGATAACATGACATCTTATATTTAATTTTGTAGCAGCTAGATAAAGATTTTCTACCAAGAAAACTATTGAGCATGTTAATGGACTTTGTACAGAGGTGTTTTTGAAGCATTTGTATATATATTGGTGCATTGAATAAATATATTATGCATTGTTGGTTGTAATTTTTAAATTACTTTGTTTAGTGTTTTATTCACTTCCAACTAGTCTTTACAAAAAAAAAAAAAAAAAAAACTTTTGGCCTTGAGTTCATATGATGTCAATATATTCCAATCTATTCTCTAATATTAAAGATTAAATATCCATGTCTAAGAGACATTACTCATTCAATCAATATACTTTTGAAAATATCATGTAAACAATATTTTTCTTCTTTGATGATTTAAAATTTATATTTGGCTATATTCTAAGATACAAATACTTTTAAGAAAAAATTCTATAAATTTTTTATTTTACTTAATTCATTCCTATCAACTTCATTAGCCAATTTATATAAAATGGTGTATTTCGTAATCTTAATGTACTATTTAGCTAAAATAGGTGATAGAACATTGAATAGAAAGTATGTAGATGCTAGTGTTTTAGATCTTTTGCTATGTTTATCAAAGTTGTGATAGTCCTTTTGTCAAACATATTCCAAATTTTGTTCTAGATTTAATTATCCAATGGATATTTAGATGCTATTTGTATTTATTTTTTATAAATTAAATTTAATGCATTTTATATCTAAGCAAGGTGTACAAGTTGAAATATTGGACATGATATTTTTTTTAACATCTATTATGTTAAAAAATCATTAAGTGTTACTTCTAAGTCAAGCAAATTTAATCTTCTATTCTAAATGCATTAACTAACAATTATTTATAATATTCTTATTTGTATATTAGCTTATCAATAGGAAATCGTTTGAAATGTATCTAATACTTTCTATGCCTTTGAATGAATCATTTCACAATTCAATAATAATAAAAATTATAATTTTTAAGATAATATATTTAATCTCTAAAATTATTCTTGCTAAAGTTGGTTTTTACATATATATATATATATATATATATATATATATTCTTTAATCTAAGAATCAACAATAGCCTCTTAATCCTTCTTGTAGTCTACAACTTTGCAAACTTCTACCTTAGCCTATTGCTAATTAAATTTTCTCAATCATAGAATTTATTCTTTTTGGATCATCCTAAAGTTGCAAAGTTATCCTAATTTCTTTTGAATTCTAATGTCTTGTTGAAGATATATAAATTAGCAATAAGTGAGTCAATTTTCTATTTTATCTTCAATAAATATGACCAAAATTATACTCATATTAATTAATAGTTAACTACTCTAAGTTTTTTGGTTGATATAGATATATATATATATATATATATATCTTTTAATTAGTGTTGATTGATGGCATATTTGAGATTAAAATTGAAGAATTTATTAATAATAAAAAATAAATATTGAGTAGAGAACACACTTAGGATATTTCTTATTGAACTTAGAATTTATGAGATAGAACATCAAGCATTGCCTTAGTTCTATTAAACAATAATTTAACCATTTGTATGAATTTAGAGCCAAAGCCAATGGCTTTTATTGTTCCATTAACAATTTTCATGATATAGTGTAAAAGTCTTGATGTCTTTTTTTTTATTCAATGAATGGCTTTGTGCACTAAGTTTATATTATCTTATGTGTGTCTAACTAGAAAGAAGGTCATTGATCTTAATCACTTAAATTAAACAAGATATATTTATCCTAAACTAAAGCACTTTTGAATAAATTTTTTAAGTTGAGTCTTAAAGGTTGTCTCAGAGAGCAAAGAGTCTTCAACAAGTAATTATCTAACGTGTTCTATGAACTCAAGTACCATGCATAAGACATGGTTTAATAAGACAAATTAGTTTAAGTTATTTTTTAAAAAATAAATTCATACATATCTACTTTCTATGTCTCAGGATTTTAATGGATACAGCAACTTCACTACTTTTGTAAATAATTTTATCCTGTTTAGCAACAACGAAGACTTTATTTTTATTTTTTTCACCACACTCTAAGAAAGAATTCATTAAAAACTTAAATAGTATAAAATTTACTAAATAAAATTTATTGAACGGGTTTAACTGCCAACACAAATTGATTAAATACAAAATCTGTTGTCTGGGACTTCTTACTAAATAAATACATACATTTTTATGCAATTTTCTTTAAACGCTCTATGTTAATATTCCTCCACTATCTTGTGTTTGTATGAGTCAAAAATTTGAATACAAAGTCAGACAACTTCTTCGTTTGCACATTTGACATTAATGTATAAAATGCGTATGAGTCTTGACATCGCTGGAACAATTTTGTGAAAGTAGCATTATTAATACATTGAAAAATATTAATGAATGTGATCAAATGCTAATACAAACTAACATGCATGGGAATACAATTGATTAAGAAGTTTCAAACCAAATCTCATTCATCTAAGATGAGGGTGAGAGCGTATTATAACATCGATGTGTCTACAAAACTCACTTCCTTCTCTTTCGAACAAATTCTATTGCTATTTAAGTTCAACAAGTTACACCTTCTTTCTCAGAACATTTATTACAGAAGGTAATCTAAAAGTTACTGTTTCAAGCTTAAAAAATTAACTCACTAATAAACATATGATTTAGAATGCACGATATACATCTCTGGTTCAGGCTACATCATAAAATTCATACCCTAACGTACAGTTTACAAGTGATGGTATTGACTAAAACTCCGAGGAAGTTGAAGGTATTAATCCGGTTGATTCTAAAACATGATACAGTCAAGACAATCCCCTCCACTACTCGACTATCCCGAACTCCCCCCAAGCGAGGATAAATAAACCTTATAATGAAAGTCCACAAGGTATTGTATCCATGTAAACTCCGAACAGGAAGCTGAGGACATGAAACAAGACTAAACAGAGCTGACATTCATAAGACAAGACATACTATCTGAACAGGAAGAAGATCCTCACAAGTGCTGACTAACTCGATCACTTTACTGCATTTGACCCTACCAAAATGTGACCTTTTAAGCACATGACAAGAAAACACCGAAAACCACCTACAGCTCCCGTAAATAGGAACGTTGCTAATTGCCGGAGTCCTGCCTATGGCTATCGAGATCAGTTTACCAACGATCTCGACGCTCTGGACGATCTTCAGTGCGCTCTGGACGATCTTCTGTTGGTCTGCCACCGATGACAGGACGCTGCCCAAAGGACCTGCCTCCTCCACGATTGGGAGGAGCGTATACACCAGACCGAGGAGGCTCATTGGTGTCCCCACGTGCAGGTGGTGCATCATAAGTCCGTCGCACTGGAGGAGGCTCATACGCTCGTGGAGGAGCTTCAGGGTCGGACTGACGGGCTCGAGGCGGTTGATAAGCTTTGGAGGGAGGAGCATTGGCAGACTCTCTATCGATCGGCCTATCAGCATCACGAGGAGGAGCTGATCGCGACGACAGGAAAAGAGGCCGACGTTCCTCCACTGGTGGACGCACATCTCGACGGTCTTCCATGCTAGGACGCTTCAATTCCTCGCCGCTCTCCCTAAACTTTCGAAGCGAAGGAGGAACAAACTTTCCTGGTTTCTCTTGAAGCCTAGCTTGTAAAGCTTCCTCTCTCTCACGCTTCTCTCTCTCTTCGGCGGCAGCTTCCCTCTCACGTTGCTTTTGGGCAATTTCCTCCAACTTCGCAAGGCGTTCAGCTTCTTCTCTGCGTTTGCGCTCTTCCTCTGCAAAGAGAACAGTCATGGCGTCAAATGGTGCTCGAGACCCTATCGTTGCCAAATTATCTAGAACTGCAATACAGCATATTCAATGCATGGATGTCGGAATGTAATAGTACACACCTTCTCTCTTCCTAGCCTCCTCTTCTTCCTGGATCTTGAGAAGGCGCTGCTCCTCTTGTCTCTTGAAGTATTCTTTTTTGCGTCTGATTTCACGTTCATGAGATCTAATAGCACGCTCCTCAGCAAGTCTTTCCTCCCGCAAGCGCTTCAACCTCTCGAACTCTCCATGACGACGGCTGACAACTTGTCGTTGGAAAATTTCCTGATGATCAGAAGGACTCCAATGATGAGATATGAGCTCAATGCTAAGTTTACAATCTTTCAGAACTTGCATAAGGTACGTCAGAAGCAAATACCTTGTCTTCTCCCATCCGCTCCAACCGATGCTTCTCGACAACGTCAGTCTCATGCTGCTTCTTGCTCTGCTCAATAGCTTGCTGGAAAATGCAAATGGGGACAGGTTAGAGTATTTACAATGACCCCAAAGGTACCAAATACAAGATTTTTCCGCTTTGACTCCTTCAGGTAGATGTGAGCTCACCTCCTGCTGCTGCTGATAGAACCTCTCATCATCTTGAAGCCGCTTATGGTAAGCCTCCTCAATCAGTGGTCTCTCCTCCTCTCGCTTCGCGCGTTCCAGATAGTCCATTGTCTTGGCAAGCTTTTGAAGCTTCCGCTCCATCTCTTGCCGTTCTCTAATTTGCTCACTCAGAGCTTCTTCCATCAGAAGCTGCTTCGAGAGTTTACTGACTTCCTGCAATTCCACGTTCAAGATTACATCCGTTTAAATCTACATCTGATGATAAAACTAATAAAACTTATATTATTAATTACCAGAATTTCTTTAAAAGAAACATTGATAACTTACTCCATCAACACCTCCTTTCTTGCCCTTCTTGCCCTTTCGTTTTTCAGCTTCAGCAAGCAAAGCCCTCGCTTCTTCCAGTTCCTTTTCTTCAATTTCCTTTCGAATCCTGGCTTCCTCTCGTCTGGCTGACTCGTTTGCGAGTCTCTTGGCCTCAGCCTCTTCTGTCAAGCGTTGCTGTTTCAGTCTCTTCGACTCCTCTTCTCTCTCCTGTTGGATTAGAACCAATTCAAACACGATAAATCAATAACTGAAAGGTGACGAGTTCTAACTCTCAAGAAAAAAACGTGTAAATTTCCAATACACCATGTGCAACAATTCGCTGCACATACAGATATTCACACACCATTTCAAGCATTTGTCGCTCCTGTTCTTCTTTCCGACGCTCGATCAAAACCTTGCGAGCAAGCAACTTCTTGTGCTCTTTCTCTACGATGGCTTGAAGCTCAGCGTATGGCAAAATCTGCTTTGAAGACCTCTCGACAGTGGGTGGAGAGATCATGCTGCAGGCCTTCTTCAACCTCTTCGCAAGAATAGCAAGGTGAGTCTTTACTTTCTCAGACTCCAAGTCCTGCATAACCACGTATATTAGTCCTACTGCAAGGAGGCCGACTTCTATACGATTGAACTCAACAAGGACGGGCGTATTTTTTGAACAGTTGACCAGCAATAGAGCGTTCACCTGACTACCGAAGTTGACAACTTCTTTCAGATGATCAACCTTCATTTGCACAAAGTTGTACTTCACTGCTTCCACAATCAACTTCTCGATGACCGAGAAATCAAAAAATGTGACCATTCGAGTGAGGTCTGCAATTCTAATGGTCGAATAGACTTGAGATGCCTGCAGAACAAGCCTCGCAAGAAAGTTAATGATTTGAAAATATCATCACTGTACGATACCCTAAAAAGTACAATCACAAGCCTGGTCTGTTCCAAACTAACTTAGTTAGCCAACGTGCAAGATACAAACTCTACATCTCTTCACAAGACTTCACCTGCAGAAGAACTCGGAGAGTAGTAAGCCTTTCAAGAGCTGGAACATACTGCTCTAATCGCACTTCCGGAACCGGTGATGCTGAAGACAGCTTATCACTTAGATTTGGGAGTTTCGAGAGAAAAGGCTGAGCTTTCGCAGCAAGGTCAAGCGGGTGGAATTCATTCTCTAGCAATGTGTAGAGATCCTTGACCTCCGGTGAAACATACGTCATCACACCTTTCGCAACCTGCATACATGCCACCCAACTATGAGAAACTATAACCACTAGTACGAATGGAAATAACAAAAACCAAAATAATTCGCACCAGGCTAATGAGCAAGGTATTGATTTCGTATACAATAGAGCAAAAAGTAAAGAATAATACATAACATTTGAAAAATCAGGTACCACTGAGAGTAAGATAAACAACACAAGTCTTCGAGTTCTCTGCAGAACTCAACTTCTCTAAGACAAAAAATAACATTAAGAGAAATGTAGATAAATGCTTTCAATAATTGCTACAAATCCGGTGCTTAAGCATACACACATCAAATATGAACTTACAAGTTCAGAAAGTAGAGCTGCCCTGGATAGCTGCAAAAAAAATTGAAACACAGAAATAGAAGTAAGCGAATGGTAAAATGAACTACATGAAGAATTAATATGCTCTACGAAAGAAAAATTTAAAGAGAAATACATAATTATTATAACCCTAAACTGAAAAGATAGCAATACTATAGAAGGCTACCATGAAAAGCGACATCGCCAAGATCGAGGCATAATCAAGTAATTTTATTGAAGATACTTACGACTTCCCGAGAGTCTTTCTTTGCATCGATGTTGAATCCCAGAATGTTGGCCATTCGAATGTTCCGGTCCTTTTCCATCTCTAACTCGAAGTGGTGAGCACCATGCTTGCGGTCATAGGGGGGTACAGCAAGAGTTGCCAACACTACAGCTGACGCCATGAGTTGCAAATCCTTTGCTGTGAGATTCTTGTTATAGCTCTTTTGCAGGTTGTATAACTTGTACCATGCGTAGGCATGATATAAGTGATTGTCAGATACCCAGTAGATAAGTGTCAGTTTGGCATAGTAGACGGCCATCATTTGGGGCTTCGGCGTTCTCTTCACCATGGACATCAGTCCATGAATATCCTCAATCGAGCGGAACGCTTCCTGTGCAATTGGATCAGCACAAAGTTAGTTGCAATGCCCCACCATAAATATGCAGTAAATCATTTCTCAGAAATCGTAGGAAAATTTAGAAAATGACTTCTACTTCAGACCAGTATTCATGAAATATTCTAGACCTCCACAATCACTATCGACTAACACCATCGCACTAGGACAATATGCTGCTACTTAAAGTCTCACACCCTGCTACGGATGTGCCCCCAAGTCATCCTAAAAAGAGCAACATTTCCTGAAGGTAGGTTTCCACAATCAACCAGCATCCACAAACATGCACGCAAACTACGCCATCTCGAAAAAAATCGCACCTGCCATAACTCTAACTCTGTAGCGATCTTGAGCTGTTCAAACCTAGTCTCTAGATACAACTGCAGACTTTCTGGCTGACTGAGATCAGGCCTGTCACGCTGATCTCTGTATTTGTTCAGGTTGGTAAGATGATTGCGGAGAATTTCGCAGAGCCGTCGAAATTCTGTTGTGCGCTTATATTGGAGGCAAAACTGAAAAGCCCGATGGGCTGTCATCTGTTGGCATATCACACAAAAATAATCAGAGGGGAGTACACCAAACACGCTGTGATTAAACAAGGGAATTAACTAAGCTTCTTAAGTTGCGGAATAAATCGGAAGTTAAAAGTGACGCAGCCGCTCGCTAGCTATCCAATCGCAGTGATTCACAAATTCAGTGATTCAAACGCATTGCGTACAAACTGTTTTTAATTCAGGAAAATGCGATTTAAAAGCAAATAAATCAGAGAATCCCCGATGGAGATTCGGCCTTAATTTCAGAAACATGGAAACAACTCAACAAATAATGAATCCCGTTAAGTAGACGTTTACTTACGGCGTACAAGGACTCCAACTTTGAATTGTTCCGCAGAATTTCCAGTACTGTTCGATATGTTTCCCATAGAAACTTAAACCACGGAGTCACGGTTTCGCGATCAGAGCGTTCTTTCCCCCTCTCGCCGCTGACGTAACTCAACATCAAATCCTCCGGCCTTTTCTCAGCCTCCAAATCCTCAACATCCAAAGTTACCTCAGCAGCTGCTGCTTGGGCTTGCGCAGCCTCGGCACGCTCGCTGGACAGCTGAAGGAAGTACTTGATGACTTCCTCCAGCGAACTGACATTGACTTGCTGGCAGACTATCCGATACTGGATTAACCCATCCTTGGCAAATCTGCCCTTCTTCATGTCCACACAGAGCTCGACATACTTGAACATAATCTTCTCTAGCGTTTTCTGCCATGCTCGGTACCTTTTCGACGTAATCAGATCGTGAAGTGCTTGTAGTGCAGCCTGCTTTTGCCCAACATTCATCAACTCTGCCAGAAGCCAGGTCCAGCCAGTCAGCCCAACCAGAAAACGCAACCATCGATGAATAGAGACAAATGCTGCCTGGGCTTATCTAGATCTGGATCCAAAAAGACCAACAACCTTATCCTCACTTGATAATAGCCGTACACTGTACCTTAGCCTTGCAAATATGGGAATAACCACCAATTTCGAGCAAGCCATGTTACAAAATGACCTAGAAATCATGTAACCTAACGATCGACTGCGCATGCAAAAAGCCGGCAGCTCCGCCATGAAACTTCAATCTGAGGCGACGGATCCTGAATTCATTCCGGCTCTTGCTGCCAGAGTCTTTAGGGGAAATATTTACCGTGCATAATTCTCTACTACCACTCGCATGAAGATAGAGAGGCAACAGCAACGTCTAAGGAATAGGACTACAGAAAAAAGGACTTTAACCCTAGGTCGATACACCCAAGCCTACAAATCCTCACTCTTCACACACAACCACCGCAATTACAGGGCCTTAAACTAGTGAGCTCGGTCCACGAGAAAAGAAAAGGCGGGGCACAAGAATCTCCAGCTGCAAGCTACATTCATGATACACACAGCAGCTCGCGACGGAAACGAATTGAGCATGCTCCTACGGACAAACCTCCCACGCAAGAAAAAAAGGAAAAAACGTATGAGCAGAAACCCAAACCCCAAATCAGGAGAAGCAGATCATACCTTCTGCTCGCTTGAGAGCATTTTCAGGTTTCGCAAAGGTCGCCATGGTGGCAGGAGGCGAATCGCCACCGAACACTCCAGTGCAAAGGGGTCCCGGGCGATGTAGACGACAACTACTCCCCGAGTGGGAGAGGGCGAGGGGAGAGAGAGCCAACGAAATGGCAAGACCCTGGTCATGAGACCGCAACGGAGCAAAAAGAGCGGTGCGCACCCCCCGAAACCCTAATGCCAATCCCCCCCCCCGTAGGTTACCCTCCGCCGTGGATCCCCCTCCTCGACGGTCCAGATGTTGCGTCTCTCCCTCTGAGCACTTGAGCGCTTGCAGACCTAATACCGTATGTATTCCCTGCGTCGAATATTACCTCGTGTACTTATGTTTCGTTCGATGATATATTGGATGAACAGAGTATTCCACGATTAATACTTTTTCTGTTCGTAATGTGGTAGGGTCCATGTCACAGCCAAGGAATTTCCTTCTTCTTTTTTCTTTTCTTTTCTTTTTAATACTATTTCCTGCATATAAAGAAAAACTTATAAAATATACCAAAATATTAAGCACCACTAAAAACATGTATATCATTCATGAAAACAAAATGATAACATGAAATATATATATATATATATATATATATACACACAGAGAGAGAGAGAGAGAGAGAAATTATTTTTTTTAATAATTTTTATTTGTAAAAACAAAAGCTAAATGTTAGGTAGATCTAAAAATATTCTTAGATGTATTGTGTGAAAATAAAATTAAAAAATAGATTAATTTATTTTTTAGTGATATATGTTGACATTATAGACTTCCAATTAAAATAACATTTGGTTGAGGACCTTAGTTTGTTTTAAAATTTCGGAAGAAACTCTTTAAGTTGTTAAAAATAAATATTGAAATGTCTTCAGATTTTCATGTTCAAATTGATGCATGAATTCAGGATGTAAATCAAATTTTAGATCAATAATTGCAAAATGTCATCAATAAATTAATCCATATAAGTGTTATTATGAAAATTTGTCTAATAACCATAGAATATTATGCACAGGTATAATTCTATTCTACAAGAAGAAGAAAAAAAAAATCATTGTTTTAAGCAATATAAATTCTTTAAATATATCTACCTAATTAAAACTTGCATTATACAAAGACACCAAACTTAATATATGCACTTTCAATATAAATCCCTATTACATTGCATTGTCTTCTCATGAATGATATATATATATATATATATATATATACTTATTTATCGAGGAATGTTAAATAGACCAAGGTTTTTACTAATTTGATCTACACATGATGAAGAATATGGTTGGTTTTCATTGGTTTTGGATCTAGTACTGGAGAAATGAATGTAGAGGTTATTTGTTTTTTTATGATGGTTAGGATAGGTGGGTCAATTTAGCAAAAGCTTGGATCTACTTAACATTCCTCTATTTATACATGTATATGTTTTTGTATACTACATAAATACAAATTCATACACAATGTATATTGCTAATAAACTGAAATAATTTAAATTGAAATCAATGTAAATAATATAGATAGATAGATTTTTTTTTTTTTTTTTTTTTTTTTTTAAGGTTCTTTGGTTAAAATTTCAATCATGAGATTTTAGATTGTTTTAAGAAGAATAATAACAAATGTAAAAGATAATAGGTTTTTACTACTAGTTATTTTTTATGTAAACTAAATTAAAAATATATATATAAGATAGTAAGAAAAAAGTTACAAAGGATATTAATTAGAGTTGAAAAAAGTATTTAAAATTAATGTACTTTTAAAGCAATTTTTTAGAATATGCATCAAAATGCTCAATATTGGAGTTTTATGTTGAAATACTCTTACAATGTATAAGCATCTTAAATGTAGTATTAAGTCAGAAATATATTTTCTACAAAAGCATATTACAAAGTACATATCTAATTTATCAGAATATAAAATAACATGTCTAAATTTGAGTTCTCAAGTATAAAAAGTATATTATACTGTAAACATAATAAAATCTTTTCTTTAACATACATCTTAATAATTCTACATTCTTAAAAGCCAACACTTATCTTTCATCCAAAGTTTATTTCTTCAAAATTTTCAAACATTAGTCATTCACATCTTTTTACCAATTTCTAACATTACCATGTGTATTAAAAATAACTATTTTTTAATAGAAAGACAAGTAAAGAAGATGAACTCAAAATAAGTATGTGAGCAATCAAACAAGTAGGCTTGCATGCATACAAGCAATAAGTATGTATAAAGAGAGAATGATAACATTCTACACATTTTAAACAATTTCATGTAAAGAGTGGATAACTATGAGAATTTATTTATTGCTTCAACTTTAATTTTTAGATAATAACTAGAGATTTGAATACTTCTCATGAATAAGTATTTATCTACATAACATCTTTTGTTCCACCAACACATGAAATATCCTATCAATTTGAGAAGCAACTCTTGTGAACTTAAGCTAATATTCTAATTAACAAGAATCTTTTTTAAACCAATAAAAGGATTTATTTATGTCCTCAAATTATTACTCTCTTGTTTAAAACTTGACCTCCTTTATCCTATGGCTTTGAAAGATAATATTGATTAATGTACTAAACAAAAAGATTGATATAAAAGGAGCTTTATTCTATCACTTTGATAGATAAAGCTAAGTAATTAACAAAATGAATAGATTGATGCAATGGTATGTGTAGTTGGCACCCTATACACTATTCAAATGTTAGATACAATAAAACATTGCTTTTCAGTTGGAGGAAAAATTTATGCTTGAAGCATTAAATAACTTTGACATAGCACCAGGAACCCCCGAAGGTCAAAAGGCTAGTTCAGAAAAGTAGACGGTATACATGTATTTTTTATTTCAGGACCAATCGAACTCATTGTATTTTTTATTTTTAGTTGGTGTGATATGTAAAACTATAAATCGTACATTGAAATGCGACTTTCAAAACATGGCTCGGACTCTTACAATAAAAGCTGAAGATAACCCCAACTACACCTTCCAAGACGATTGAGCACTGGCTTCAGGGGCAATCAGAAGGACAGCATGAATATGCATAAATTAAATATATGTGAAGGATAAAAGCATGGATTCAAAGAGTGCTCTTAAACCCGGAAATATCTCCAGTATCCATTCGCACAGCGTTGAAAAAATGTACGGTCAGAAAAAAAGGCCACAAGTGCTGCATGACCTGTCACTTGCTTTACTTCTAACAGCTCTTCACAACGCCCAACCTCGGGTAACAGATTACAACCCTGACCTTCTATGAAATTGGAGTCGCTATAAAGAGTTCTTTTGGTGCCAATATGTTGGTGCCACTCTGGTTGACTAAGCAGCCTCGACATCCACCCATAGATGCTAGTCATGAACCTGCCAGAGATCAGAAGTTGGATGTAGAACCTTCTTAGACATGAACCCTTGAACAAAAACAACACAAATTTGCCTAAAATTTCAGTCGAAGTGAGAATATATCAATAAAAAGGTTACTTCCGCAGGCAGCATACCGACTAGGAAGAGTGAATCGTACACAAACCTGATCATATGCTATTCTCATGCACGATGCATATCGAAGATGGTCACACATGTATAGAATGAAAAACACTCGTTCCTGCAAATACAAATGAACACATGATCGAACATATGTGATGTGTGACTGCAAATCGGTAAGTTGGGATTGCAATATCAGGAACATTCACATAACTAGTCTATACAACAGAAGCTACAATAAGGTAGCACATGTTCAAAATCAGCAACAGGCAATGCGTTTTTATGGAATCGCACAGCCCGGATCTTCACAAAGACCTCCGAAAACACTTGGACAATGTCAACTGGGACTCGAATACCTTCTTCATGCAGCAATGTACCGTGTAATATGAGTGCCCTAAATCTTCACCCACGCTTGGAACGATGTGTCGTCCTCTGCCGCTCCCAGTCCCTCGTTAGACCCATTCTATCAGGGCGAGAAATTTCTCGGTACTTTGTGAAAGGGAAAGCTGGAGAACGTCTAGATCCCTCGACTCTATCACTCCGCTTACCCACAGAATACATCCCAGCAGGTGAACTTCTCTGATTCGATGAGGAATCACCCTTAACCTTAATGGGCCTCGATAAATCTTTACCACCCCTCTTAAAAACCTTCGCTGAAGAACCCAGTTTGAACTTGGCTGCATATGTCTTAGCCAATGATGACCGCATAATGTAGCTGAGGCGGTTGACGCATTGGCGTTTAGAATCAGCGAGATGGTAATATTCAGCAAGTCCCCTCAATATATTACCGACAACCTTGACAGACTTATCCTGAGGATACTGGTAATATTTGAAATTGGGTATCGGATTGCCACTCTTATCGCAGAACCCCTTCTCTGCCAGACGTCTAATCACCTTATCCATGTCCACAAGAAAGCAAAGAGTACCAATATCCTCAATCCTGTATGTAATCCACTTGTCACCCTGTCGACGACAAAATTTGCGAATCCTGTCGGGATTTCTGCTCATGAGGTATCCCAGAAATGGCACTTTGCTGTCTTTGGCTCGATATATTTCAAAGCTGTCAGGTGCAGGCTGCATTCCAAGCTTGACCCTCAAGAATCGGATAACTAGTTCCTGTATCCGCACTGCAAGAACTCGAGGTCCTATGATACCAATTAAAAAATCGTCAGCAAACCGGGTGTAGGTGATACGTCGTAAGTAAGGATCTTGAGGAGGCCCTAAGGAGATAGTTCGATTGTTTTGTGTCACCATCCTATAAGCAGTTCGATCGAGAGCCAATGCATTTCTTTGGACGTTGAAGACCGCAGGAGTAGCAGACTGGCGCCGTCCCCTGTCAACTATACTCTTCAGACGCATAAGAAAAGTGTCTACTTCGTGAAGCACTATGTTTGAAGCAAGAGGATCAAATCCGTCCTTCATGATCCCTCGCCGCGCTGATGCCCTAAGGCTTGCCATCAGATTTTTCTCCAAAGCTTTGACGCTCTTGGATTGGATCTTATTCTTCAAGAGACGCTCAACTTTGTCAGGTGGAATTTTATCAAAATACTTTGACAAACTATTCCCTTTTATATACCAAACAGTACCCTGGAAGTCACGACGTATTTGCTTGAGACAAGTGTGCTGAGAAAGGCCCGGTCGAAATCCATGGGAACATTCAAGATAGTGTGGTTCAAATATTTTCTCGTATTCAACAGCTGGGGAAATAGGTATAAGAGATGGATCGATGGACTTGCCTGCAATACCCCAGGAGAAAGCTTGAGCCACCACTCTAAATTCAGTCTAAATATATGCCGTCCAAGTTAGACATAACACTGGATTTTCTTTCATAATATTCAGTGTTTAAACCAATCAGATACTTCACATCATAATGGCATAAATTTCATCAGATCATATTTAACATAAATCTTTCCATATTCTCTGACAGTGAATATCCGAGTTTAATTACACTTGCTGGGAGAGAGAGGGAAAACTAAATGTAATAAAATTTCAAAACTAACCTCGGATAAATGTACCCTGCCGCATAAGCTCACGGTTAAGAGTATCCATAGCAGCCTTCAGCCAGGGCTCTTGTCGGACTTCCTCGGATGGATCAGATGGAAATGTTTTCCAATTATTGCCATCCTTGCCTACAACAAACAGAAGACCATACTTAATCCACGCGTTCGTGACAACCATCGTGTTCAAAGCTCAGTAAACTGCGTCAACTACACACCACAGACCTAGCCATTTGAATAATCTTAAACATTGACAATGATTGGAATGCCACACCATGACCAGCAGTTTCAACTCAACGAGTGACAAACACAAACGCGGATTAAAAAATCACCTCTACTGTCAAGCTTAAAGGTTGCCACCGAAACTCTTCGTTGCGAAACCAAGGAAACACCCACATTTTGCCGCAAAAATGATCTGAGGTGACGTACGATTCCGTGTCCAATGCTCATGATTACAATCGATGGTCCAATCCGCTCAGACGCATCAATTACCAGTCAAACCAACTACATTGCATCACGATTGAATCGTAAAGCCTGATCGCATAAGCCCTAAACCCTAAATTTTTGAAGAGCTACTTCTGCAGCTCTCTTCGCAGCAACATTCATCCACTGCTAGCAGCCAAAATCCAATAGTCAATCCAACTGACACACGAAGTCGGCAAGGTATACACTCCACAGCCTCCTGGTCTCTCAGCAATTCCGAAATCCGCATCAAAAAACTAGAGACTGAATTCTACAGATAGTGATTGGTAACACACTGAACTAATTCCGCGATTACGAATAAAACGAAGGTTCGTAGTCAAGTAGGAAATGTAAATTACCGCTAAAAACCAAGCGTTCGATGACAACATGGAAAACTGGCCTCCTCGCTTTACTGCAAAACCAAGTGAGCAAACCTGGAGACCGATTGCGATCTTGAACATCGCTAATTGGCCATGGAAGAAACGGAATCCAATTTCAATGAGCTAAAATTAAGATTCAAAGCGAGAAATACAAAGACAAATACTTGTTCGGCGACGAATTTCGAAGCGCTGATATAATTCACCGAGCCTTCGGTGCGTCGAAACCCTAAATCTAGTGCTGTCTTCACAAGTGTGCCGAATTTGGGGGCCTTGTGACCGTGTCGCCCGATCACCGGGCAGGATCCTCGAATCGTCTGTCCACGGAATTGGGTACTCTTTGAACATTCCCTTTCCTTCATAACTTTACTTTAAAGCTAGTTTTCAAATTTTGGTAACTTGTGGGGTTTATCAGTTTGATAGATGAAAAAATAAAAAATACAAATATTTTTTAAAAATATTTCAATCTAGAAGAATATTGAAAGTATTCATCACATACATTACAAATTCATTTCCAGATTTTGCTTATCCAAATACATTGTATACACAACTTCTAGTCAATTGTTTTTTTATTGATTTTGTTATATGTTAATAAAAAAAATCCTGTAATCATGTGTTAGAGAATCATAATTAAGTAAAAAAAAAATATTAGATTTTATTAATTTTAATAAATAATATGTGTACGAACATAAAATAAAAGTACCTATTTGAATTTTATTTATAAAACATAAAATATCATATCATATGCCAAGAGAAAACAAACTGGATTGAAAGTGGTATGT
This sequence comes from Physcomitrium patens, assembly GCF_059467195.1. Lineage (NCBI taxonomy): Eukaryota > Viridiplantae > Streptophyta > Bryopsida > Funariales > Funariaceae > Physcomitrium > Physcomitrium patens. The sequence goes on from NC_143435.1 coordinate 8,844,785, forward strand.
AAATATGGCTTGCTCAAAAATAAGTAAAACATTCCTTATAATATATTTTTTTCATTTTTCACAGTGAATCTGATTAGTTTTAGTTGAAGAAGATATATATATATATATATATGGATACATAAACTTTAATATGTTTAATGAATTCTTTAAGAAATAAATTTTTGTTTGTTGCTGTAAGAGTGTAATTTTTTCTATCTTCATTAATTCAAGAGAATGTACGATTCGAAGCATATGATAACAAATAAATCATCACGTGCTATGTTAAAGTAATTTTCATGTATAATGTAAAATATCTATTAACAAACAAACAAAACAATAAAAAAGAGGGAGAACGTGCATTTGAAAAATCATACAAAAAGAAAGTATTATGATGTCAAGTTGTGGCTCACATAGATATAAAATCAAAAGTTTTTAATTCAATGAAAAATCCTTCTACTAACTATTACAAATATATATAAATCCTTTAAACAACAAATTAGCTGTTTGAGATTAATTGACACTGGATTAATTCAAATCAATATATAAATCATAAGAGTATTACAATATTCAGCTTTGCAAGTACCAAAACTGAATATTTCCATGAAAATGATTAATTTTCCAGACTTACTTAACAAATTTGTTAAAAGAAAAAGAAATATGCTAATCTAAACAACTTCTGGTTAAAAATCATCGTTGGTTTAATTTTATTAAAAATACAGTCGAAAATAAGTATGCTAAAGATTCTTATAAAATTTCAAAAGAATTTTAAAAATACAGTAGTTGAGATTAAGGTGAAATTTTATTCTGGTGTTTAAATTTTTTGATGAAAAACCCTAAATTTTTTAATATTATATATATACTTACTCATTTGGTAGGTGCTTCGAATATTTCCTAAACTATCTATGAAGATTTAAGCAACTCTAGTGCTTAGCTCGGTAGAACTGCAATTGAGTGCATATGCTGTATAAATTCCTAATAAAACAACTATGTCGCAAATTGATTTCTCTTTATATATGTAATTTTACAGGTGTTTTTTTCCCAACAAATACAAGGTCACAATTTTAGATAATGAGGTTTGTAAGAATAATTTAAAATATAGATATTTTAAAAATAAAATAAAGAAAAATAAAATAATGCAAATAGTAGAAGTAGTATTATATGAAACAAATTTTTACATATCTATTATATAAGACAACACAAATATAAAGCAAAGAGACAAAAAAAGCCTTCTAAGTGGATGTGATGAAGGAAACATGGGAATAAACATAAGATTGAACACAAAACAAAAGAACAGAGGAATCAAAGAACATGAGAATTAAAGAACATGAGAATGACTGAACCAAAAAACATGAGAACAAGGGAACCAAAGAACATGAGAACAAAAGAACCAAAGAACATGAGAACAAAGGAACCAAAGAACATGAAAACAAAGGAACCAAAGAACATGAAAACAAAGGAATCAAAGAACGTGAGAACAAAGGAACCAAAGAACATGAGAACAAGGGAACCAAAGAACATAAGAACAAAAGAACCAAAGAACATGAGAATGAGGGAACCAAAGAACATGAGAACAAAAGAATCAAAGAACATGAGAATGAGGGAACTAAAGAACATGAGAACAAGTGAACCAAAGAACATGAGAACAAAAGAACCAAAGAACATGAGAACAAAGGAACCAAAGAACATGAAAACAAAAGAATCAAAGAACATGAAAACAAAGGAATCAAAGAACGTGAGAACAAAGGAACCAAAGAACATGAGAACAAGGGAATCAAAGAACATGAGAACAAAAGAACCAAAGAACATGAGAATGAGGGAACTAAAGAACATAAGAACAAAGGAACCAAAGAACATGAGAATGAGGGAACTAAAGAACATGAGAACAAGGGAACCAAAGAACATGAGAACAAAAGAACCAAAGAACATGAGAACAAAGGAACCAAAGAACATGAAAACAAAGGAATCAAAGAACGTGAGAATAAAGGAATCAAAGAACATGAGAACAAGAGAATCAAAGAACATGAGAACAAAAGAACCAAAGAACATGAGAATGAGGGAACTAAAGAACATGAGAACAAAGGAATCAAAGAACATGAGAATGAAGGAACTAAAGAACATGAGAACAAGGGAACCAAAGAACATGAGAACAAAAGAACCAAAGAACATGAGAACAAAAGAACCAAAGAACATGAAAACAAAAGAACCAAAGAACATGAAAACAAAGGAACCAAAGAACATGAAAACAAAGGAATCAAAGAACGTGAGAACAAAGGAACCAAAGAACATGAGAACAAAAGAACCAAAGAACATGAAAATGAGCGAACCAAAGAATATGAGAACAAAGGAATCAAAGAACATGAGAATGAGGGAACTAAAGAACATGAGAACAAAAGAACCAAAGAACATGAGAACAAAAGAATCAAAGAATATGAGAATAAAGGAACCAAAGAATATGAAAACAAAGGAACCAAAGAACATGAAAACAAAGGAATGAAAGAACGTGAGAACAAAGGAACCAAAGAACATGAGAATAAGGGAACCAAAGAACATGAGAAGAAAAGAACCATAGAACATGAGAACAAAGGAACTAAAGAACATGAGAACAAGGGAACCAAAGAACATGAGAACAAAAGAATCAAAGAACATGAGAACAAAGGAACCAAAGAACATGAAAACAAAGGAACCAAAGAACATGAAAACAAAGGAATCAAAGAACGTGAGAACAAAGGAACCAAAAAACATGAGAACAAGGGAATCAAAGAACATGAGAATAAAAGAACCAAAGAACATGAGAATGAAGGAACTAAAGAACATGAGAACAAAGGAACCAAAGAATATGAGAATGAAGGAACTAAAGAACATGAGAACAAGGGAACCAAAGAACATGAGAACAAAAGAATCAAAGAACATGAGAACAAAGGAACCAAAGAACATGAAAACAAAGGAACCAAAGAACATGAAAACAAAAGAATCAAAGAACATGAGAACAAAGGAACCAAAGGACATGAGAACAAGAGAATCAAAGAACATGAGAACAAAAGAACCAAAGAACATGAGAATGAGGGAACTAAAGAACATAAGAACAAAGGAACCAAAGAACATGAGAATGAGGGAACTAAAGAACATGAGAACAAGGGAACCAAAGAACATGAGAACAAAAGAACCAAAGAACATGAAAATGAGGGAACCAAAGAATATGAGAATAAAGGAACCAAAGAACATGAGAATGAGGGAACTAAAGAACATGAGAACAACGAAACCAAAGAACATGAGCACAAAAGAACCAAAGAACATGAGAACAAAGGAACCAAAGAACATGAAAACAAAAGAACCAAAGAACATGAAAACAAAGGAATCAAAGAACGTGAAAACAAAGGAACCAAAGAACATGAGAACAAAAGAACCAAAGAACATGAGAACAAAAGAACCAAAGAACATGAGAACAAAGGAATCAAAAAACATGAAAATAAAGGAACCAAAGAACATGAAAACAAAAGAATCAAAGAACGTGAGAACAAAGGAACCAAAGAACATGAGAACAAGGGAATCAAAGAACATGAGAACAAAAGAACCAAAGAACATGAGAATGAGGTAACTAAAGAACATGAGAATGAGGGAACTAAAGAACATGAGAACTAGAGAACCAAAGAACATGAGAACGAGTGAATCAAAAAATATGAAAATGAAGGAACCAAAGAATATGAGAATAAAGGAACCAAAGAATATGAGAGCAAAGGAATCAAAGAATATGAGAATGAGGGAACCAAAGAACATCATAACAAGGGAACCAAAGAATATGAGAATAAGAGAATCAAAGAACATGAGAACAAAGGAACCAAAGAACATGAGAATGAGGGAACTAAAGAACATGAGAACTAGAGAACCAAAGAACATGAGAACGAGTGAATCAAAAAATATGAAAATGAAGGAACCAAAAAATATGAGAACATAGAAAAGATGGAACATGAGAACATGAAAAAGATGAAATATGAGAATATGAAAAAGATAGAACATATGAATGGAGGCATCAAGAGACACGGAAACATAGGAAAGAATGAATATGGAAAAAATAAAGTATAGATGAATATAAAATGATACACTATATTTTATTTTTGATAATATATATATAATAATAATAATTTTATAATTTTATTAAATTTAAAATTTATTAGAAGAAATATTTGAGTTAAAATAAGAAATATTTGAGTTAAAATAAGTAATTTTAAGATAAAATTAAAATTGAATTATTTAATTATTTTTTGTCAAAATACATACATTTGCATCAATTTATTTGTCATACTTTGTTATGATTTCTTGAATTTTTTATGATATTAAGATAAATCAAATTAAAATCTAAAGAAATTTCTATATATATATATATATATATATATATATATCTTTGAATGGTGAGCTTTGAAAAATCAAAGAAACAACATGTTATCCTAATTGGTTTGTAAATAAGTAATATTATTTTTTTTTAGTTTATTTTTGAATAAAAATATTCATATGTGATTCTTAATTTTAAATATATAAACCAATACATCTTGAACTATACATAAGTAGTTTAAAATTTGTCTTAATCTTATGAAAACTTTCCAAAGATTAATATAAAAATTTATCTAGAAAATAAAAATAATTTATTTTATGTGTATTAAAAAAATATATAAAATAAATTAATAAAAATATATAGGATCAAAATATGCTTTAAGAGTATGTATATATATATATATATATATATATATATATATATATAACTTATAAAATAAATTTTACAAATAAAAATGTCATTGAAAAATTAAATATTAGTTAATATAACAACCATAAAATATCCAATAGACTATAAGATGCTATTATATATATTTTATAATATTTAAATACTTCACTTTTTAAATTATTCATTTGAGCTTATGACTCACAAACAAAGTATAAAATCATATTGTATTAAAATAATTCTAAATTTAGCTATTTATTTATTTTATTAAATCTTAAAATATAAGTTTTTTTAATAATTTAAGTTTTTATAAGTGCAATGAATACATTTTTATATTCTTTTTTCACTGTAAAACTAATATTTAAGGATTTATTAGAATTTATTCTATATTATTTTATTTTCATACAAGTATTCTTTAAAAAAATGGCTAACATAGAGAAAAGACATGGCATTAGGATGCATTAAATATAAAGAATCTATTAGTAGAAAATTCTTAAAAATTGACCAAACAAATAGAGGTGTTAGAATAGAAGGATGTGTATAAGATATTTATTTAGAGAAAGTTGAACTAATCAATAAATACATGGAAGATAGAAATGTTGTTGACATTCTTCAAAAGAAAAATCAACTATAACCTATAAAAAAATTAAATATATTTTTAAATATACTAAACTTAATAGATAAGTAGTAAGTGATTTAAATTCAAAATTGATTGTAATTCTTTGTTAAATAATATAAATAAGAAATTTAGAAGATACGATTTTTTTATTTAATTTTTTATATATCACTAAAAAATTGAAATATACATATTTTATACTTATGATTTTAGATATTAATCTGATAATTTTATTTTTTATTCTTTACTTAATTTTTATATTTGATTACTAAATAGAAGTTATTTTGATAATACTTCAAGTATATAATATACAAGTTAGTAATGCTTTTTAAAAACATCTATGCCTTATATGCAAGAATAATCTATTGCATTTTATTATAGCATAGGTGTTTTGATAATTATTTTTATTATTATTGTTTTTTATTACATAATTTTTATTTTGCAATTAGTACCATCAATATTGCTAATCATTTTTTGGATATAAGCAATGATAGTATTCATTGATAACAACAAATATATGTCAAGTTTTTAAAATAATTATTTAATATTATTATTATTTTAAATAATAAAAAAATAATATATTTTTAATAATTATTTGTATTCATTTATTATACATACAAGACATAATACATTTAGATTGTAATTTTTTAGATCTATAGTAATTTCTTTATAATAAAAATTTTAATAACTCAATAATTTTTGTTATCCTTGTCTTCAACCTCCATATTTTTAGTAATTTCAAGCAATATATCATCAAATAATTGTTCATGTTTCAATAATGCTTTTGCAGCAAGATTAAAAAAGAACTTCTATCAACATTGGATTGTAGATATATATTCTTTGAATACTATTCAAAAGCTCATTATTAGTATCATCTTCATTTTTATTATACTAAATTTTGTTTACAAAAATCAATGAACAATCATATATATTAAATGTAATTGGAAATTATTGATGCAAGCATAGCAATGTAAACAACTTTTATTCAGCTCATCAATATCAATTAATGAATTTTATAAATATGTGCTTCTTCTTGTTATCTTTATCATTTATACTTTATAAATAAAATTATTAATAATATTTCTTAAGAGCAATAATTATGTAAGTATTAATTGGCTATAATTTTGATATTGTATTTGGAAGAAGCAATGTTATTTCAACATGCTTAAGATTCAAATTACTTGATCCATGGAATAATATATTATCAAAAATAAGTTTTTATTTTATTTTTATAATCTTAAGCTTTTATTTATTTTTTGAAATCTTCTTAGTATCAAGGATAAGAACTTGACGAAGGCAAATAAATAAGTGAGACTTTTTTCAAAGAAAGATGACAAATTAAAAGTAAAGAAATATGTATATTAACAAGAAATTAGAATAGCTATTGCCAAGAGACAAAAAAATTAGAGATTCTTGAAACTAGACCAAAAACAAGAAAGGAGTTATTAAAAGTAAAGAAGGCTTCACTCTTTCCTTTATATACACTATATATCTAAGAGCTATGTGGCAATGTTCTCTAGGACTTCTAACACATATTCAATTTGCAAGATATATGTCATAACTTGCAATGCAAGTTTTTTATATGTGTGCCACATTCTTAGCTTCTACTAGAAGCTATCAATACATACAACATGTAGCTTACTTGTTGGCTAAGTTTTTAATCTATCTATGACCTATAGACATGTATAAAGATGAAACTGCATCTATGAAGCTTTTAAGAAGCTTTTCTGGAGGATATCATGAAATTAACCTACTTCTATTTATTCATATTACTAAGACAATTATTAGAGTAAACATGTATGATTGTAATATATATTTTTTTTTAGAAATTAGTTCCATGAGTAGTGGAAATCATATATTGATGAAGTTCAAGATGCGACAAATTGTATTTGTCACATACTTTGATTTTTATTTCTTTTGAATGTAGTTAATAGGTCCTCTTAGCTGTTGATAGTATTCTATTATAAGGTGAAAAGACCACCTTGTTATTTGATCATTTTTTAGGCCTTCATAACTTTCATGAAATAAAAAAAAATTATACTATTACAAGTATTCCTATCTCTAATAAAATCACCAAACATTGAAAGTCTCTTTTAAAGTCATGATACCAAATATGTTATAACTTGCCATCTATTTAAAGAAGAAAATATCATTCTAAATGATCTTCATCTCAATTATATTTTCTTAAAGGTTGTGGCAATGGCAATGTTTCATTTGATAAGTCAAAAAATGATGGCTATTGAACTAAATCTATTGATTATAGATTTAGTAAATATTAATATTATACAATAAAAATATTTATAATATAAGATAGAAAATAGAATTTAATTTTTATTGAACATCCTTTATTTTATAGAAAAGAATTACTTGACTCTTCATCTTGGTTTTTATAGATGTTATTGATAAAAAGTTTTAAACATTTATATTACATTTGTAAGATTTTTTGTTGCATCCCTTGTAAATTACTAATATTGTATCCACACCAATGAACAAGATATTCCAACATATTTTGGCATTATTTAGAATCTAAGACTTCTTCCAATCTAAAATTTTATTTATTGTATACTTCTATAAAAAGAGGTGGTATTTTTCTTCTTCCCAAATTATTTACTATCATATATGCCTCAATATAATATATGTAAAATACAAGATAGATATTCATAAACTCCAATAGATGTAATTGTTTAGTAATTGGATTGACTTCTTTACATTTAAGAAATTGTGTAAATCTAAAATAATTTAATTTATTATAAAAAAATAGTCTTAATATTATAATTAAATAATAATATCTTATTACCAACATAGAATTGAGCTTGTTTCTTGCAATAGGCATCCGCATTGATCTTTTGTTGTTCTTGAGCTTCTTTTAGATCACCTTTCAATATTATATGTAACTCAGATAAATAATTTGTCAAATATTTTATTGCAAGATTATTAACTTTTAAAAATTAAAAAGTATTAAATCATAGATAATAACCATAATTAGTAAAAAAAAGATGTTTATTTAGTAGAAAAATATATTATACTATTATAAGTAAACTTTGTTAATAGCAAATTTTTTGTCTAATCATCTTATTTGTAGTTGATGGTATACTTCAAATTTTGCTTCAAAACTTGATTTACATGCTTTATTTGTCCATCAATTTGAAGATAAAAAGTCAAAGATATTTTTATGTGTACCTTTAGAATTTTAATAAGAATTTTCCAAAATCTTAATACATATTGATTCTCCTTATCTAATATGATATCCTTAAGCAATCTTTGATAGCAATAGATATTGTTAAGAAAAAGCTTAGATGTTTCTTTATTACAAATAGATTTTATACATAATATAAAGTATGCCATCTTGGTGAAATGATCTACTATTATAAATATAAAGTCATAAGAAATTGGGATTGAAAAATCCATGATTAAATCTATAGAAATAAAAGACTATAATTGTTTTGAAATAAGTAATGGGTAAAGAAGTCCATAAGGTCAATGATGAGGAGTTTTTGACCTTGAACAAAAATCATATGATTGTATAAAATCTTTGATTGCCTTCCACATTTGAGGCCACAAAAATCTTTAGATATTAGCTTCAAAGTCTTCTTGTATCTAAAATATCTTATTGTTGGAAAGTTGTAACAAACTTGGAAAATATATAATTATGCTTCACCTTCTAAAACATGTAAGTAGCCTTCAAAATAAAATATATTATTCTTAAATTCAAATTTAGAAGTATTATGAAATTTTAAAGTTTTTTTTTCCATATCATGAATAAGAGGATCAGAGCACATATTTAACTAAATTTGCTTAAAAAAAGTTGAATCAAAAGTTAATATTCATTTCATTGTTTAAAGATGAAATTGCTTTGGCTTTAAGATAATTATTCATTATTGATTAAAAATAGTATTTTCTTTTGATATATAATAATATTATCTAAAAATATTATATGATAAACCTTATTATTTTTTTGATTGATCAATGATCTTGAATTCAAATCTTAACAAAGACATACTCCAATGGGCTTAACAACAATTCAAAACACATGCTAGTATAAAATATTTAAGATTCTTGTGATTCATATATAGTGACTAGATTAGAAGCATCTTCTAGATAATGGTATCATTCTTAAAAAGAATCTACAAATGTAAAAAGTTTTTTGTCATGGATCTTGTAGTTGATTTTGATTTCTGAAAATTTTCTTAAATAAAAAGTTATTAGATGAAATTTATCATTTATTCCTATTTGTGATAATATAGCTATCAAAGAAAAGTTTGATGTATCTATTTCTATAAAAAATGGCTTAAAAAATTTGACAAGATTTTGCTGAAGTTTATCTTTACAAGTCATATATATAAATAGAACTCCAATTTCAGAGAAGTTCTTGACAAAGATTCAATAGTAATTGGCAAATTCCAAAAAAAATTAGATATTTTTTATTATTTTTGAGATCTTTTAATCTATAATGATTTGAAATTTTTTATAATCTATTATGAATCCATCATTTTAAATAATATATTTTAAGAAATTAACTTAAATAATATAAAATACATACTTTTCTAGCTTGACATAGAGTCCTATATCTTTTAGTTTTTATAATACATAATGAAGATGATGTTTATGCTCTTGTATGATTTTAGAATAAATTAAGATATTTTTTAAATAGTAGACAACAAAATCGTCCAAAAACCTTCAAAAGATATCATTCATTAGATGTTGAAAAAATATTGGTGCATTTATAAAGTGCTAATGTTAGTGCATCAAAAAGGCATGCCATTGTATTTAAAATATCTATATTTGGTTTAGAATGTAGTCTTTCATTTTTTTTTTTTGATGTATACAAAATTATATCTTCTTTGTAGATCTATTTTTATATAGATCTTAGCTTGATTTAATTGATTTAAAAGTTTAGATGTCAAAGATAGTGGATACTTATTATTAATATTGATCTTATTGAGTTCTTGATAATCCACAAACATCTACAATAATCTATCTTTTTTTAAAATTTTTAAAGTTTTTCACCATTAAAAACAAATGTGGCATAAATATTACAAGGTAATCATTCTTTTGTAGCATACAAGAAAGCCTTGTATTTATAAATATAAGTTTGATTGTACTAAAATTATGACTTTTTACTTAATTAACAATATTTTTAGTTATACTTTGAAAAAAGATAAGATTATAAGAAATTCAATCTAATTAAAGATTATACTTTTTTACTCATGGTAAACCTAAAATGATTAAATTAGAAAAAAATCTAATGATAATAAATATTATAAAAACTATTATGATCATTAATGGCTATTTCTATAAGAAAGATTTCATAAGTAACATCTCCAAAAGACCATCTATGTCTTTTATATGAATAGATTTAGTTTTTATTATTAAATATATATTATATCTTTTAACAAACTCTTTATCTAAGAAATAAGCTAAGGCTCATGAATCTAGTAAGATAGATGTTGTGTGATGTTTAGGTCTTAAATTAACATCTAGTGTAAAATAAGGAGAAAGTTTGAAAGAGAGAATAGGACCTTCATTAGGTGTTGTACAAGATTTAATTGCTTAGATCCTATTTTAGCTAAGTAAATTTATTTTTTGATATATTATCTTCTTTGACATCCACACTCATCAATTTGTAGTTGCATCATTTCTTTGGACAATATTAAAGGATGTATTTAGGTCCTCCACAATATATATACAATCTTTTTTAATAACAATGAATCTTTTTTTATTCAATGCAAGGTATAAAATCTATTGCATCAATTTGTATATTCTTTACTTTCAAATGTATGTATTGAGAAGATGTTGGTATTGTTATTAAATTGAAATAATATTGAGGCTTATTTATGCAACTTTTGGATCAAATTTTAAAAAGTCAATTATCACACTTCGCAACAAAGTTGATTCTTGACTTAATGTTTGAAGGTCAGATGAATCAAGTATTAATTTCTTTACTTCATATTGTAATCCATAAAAAAATTAATTAATAAGTATTACTTGATCTTATTTGATATCAATTGCAAGTTGTCAAAATTGTGAAGCATAAAACATTATGAATTGATTTTCTTGTTGTAAAATATGGACCTTGTTTGTTGCAACATGAATTTCATTATGTTCTCTATTCATAGATCAAAATTTTGCCAAAAAAGTCTCAAAATTATTCAATATTGGATCATGTCATTCAAAAAATAAATAAAAATCATAATAATGTAAAACTTGAAAGAAGTGTATTGATAAATCTAACTTGTGATCTTAGAGTTGGATAGCTTTAGGATTGAAGTTCAATTGCCAGTTGTACTTGATTGATGAATCATCAAAATTTTGATTTTGTACCATCAAACTTCTCGGGCAAGGTGATTTTTGGTTTTCTAATGCTTGAAAAATATTCCACTATAGGAGGAGTAGTAAAACATGATCACTCTATCTTGAGAGTCTAAGACTCATCTAATCCATAGCCACATAAAATTCTAATACAAAATAAGATAAAATGGATTAGAACAAAACTAAATAGGAAGATGTAAAATCAAACTTTATTAAGAAAGAAGGTCCAAAGCCATACTTGACCAAATGCCTAAAAGGCCTTAATCAGTCGTATTTATACTTTCTCCTACTACCTTAGACTTTCTAGAATATTTTTAGATAATAGACTCTACTTAAATAACCGCCTTCAATTTCTTCTAGAAGTTTCTATGGTGGATTCTACATAGATAACCACCTTAAGCTCTTTTTAGAATATTTGACAGTGGATTCGACATGGTCCACCAATATAGTCCTAATTCTAGAAACTTCCATAACTTCTCAAGCATGGTTCCAACTATCTATCCTTATGTGTCAATAATACAAATATGTCATCTATACCCTGTTATAATTCATTTTCCTCCATTAATATAGAACATCCTTATTTCGCTTCCAATGGTATCTCCAAATTGTCTCCTGGCAATGGATGAGATTTTGTGTAGGTTTGTACGTTACATCATAGATGGAATAACCTTTCTAAAGAACTTTGTATTGAGGTTGTAGACGTCCATTGCCATAGTAAGGATAGCAATGCTTAAAAATACTATCTACTTCATATTCTTATTGGTTATTAATTACAACTGGTGGTATTGTTGCATGTTGAAGAACCATTAATATATGTCTTCTTGTCTCAAAGTCCCAGAGTATGTATTAGGCTTACTCAATTTTAGTGTAGAAAATATAGACTCCCTTGTCCTAAAGGCTTTTATTTGCCCTTGTAAAGTAGTTATCTAGCCTAAGAAGTGTTGTATTTGAGCCTCCATTTGGAATTACTCTGTCATATCTCTCATGTTGTAATTTCTTTGTTAGACTCCAATATTGTAATATCTTCTTATTTTTTCGTTGATTTTTTAAGAATAACTTGTGGTAGCCTCAATACAGTAGGTAGTGTGACTACAATAATTGACCTCAAACTAGATGATGGCTATTGATACACTACCAAAGAATAATCTAACACTTGCTTTGATACCAATGAAAGAGGATTAGTCTATCTTGAGATTCTAGGACTCTTCTAATCCATAGCAATATAAAACCTCATCATGAAGTAGAACAAAGTAGACCAGAACAAAACTAAACAGAACTAAATTAAATTGGACATAAAAGACAAAATTGTGTAAAAAAAAATAGAACAAAATAGAATTAAATAGAATGATGCAAAATCAAACTTTACTAAGAGAGAAGGTCCAAAGCCATACCTTATTAGATGCCCAAAAGGCCCTAGTCAGTCCTATTTATACTTGTTATGTTATCCTAGACTTTCTAAAATATTCATAGATGATAGATCCTACTTAAATAACCGTCCTAAATTCCTTTTAGAAGGTTCTATGGTGGATTCTAGCTACATAACTGCCATGTCTTTTTAGAAGGTTCCATGGAAGGCCTCACCTAGATAACCGCCCTAAATTCTTTCTAAAATGTTTTATGGTGGATCCTACATAGTCCACCAATCTAGTCCTAATTCTAAAATCTTCCATAACTTTTCAAGCATGGTTTCAACTATCTATCTATATATGTCAATAATACAAATATCTTATCTATACTTTGTTATAAGTAGTATAATTTGATGTAGATGTTGAAACAGCTCTAGTCATCTCTATATCTTTACTACTTGCAAATCTTATTATTTTTTGTGGTAATAAATTAGGTTGATGCATTGCAAATATTAATTCTTTTAATTATTTTTGCATTTGCACCATTGCATTTTTCATTTCAGCAAGCTCTACTATGATTATATAATAGAAAAGAAGATGACTAATATCTCTTAAGATAATTAAAAGAGATGATTAAGAAATAAATGAAAATTTAAGAACAATTTCAATTTAGAAGTAGGTAATCCACAACTTCTAATATGCTTATGTCTTATTAAAAAAAATAAAAAAATAAAAAAATAAAAAAAAGATAATCCGCTTTTAATCAAGAAAAGACAAAGCTTTGATATTGTACATGTATTCTTATCAATATGTCAAGGATAAAAACTTGATGAAGACAAATAAACAAATGAGACATTTTTCAAAGAAAGATGAAAAATTAGAAGTAAAGTGATATGTATATTAACAAGAAACTACAATGGCTATTGCCAAAAGATAAGAAAATTAGAAATCCTTGAAACTAAATCAAAAGCAAGAAAAGAACTTATAAGAGTGAAGAAGGCTTTACTCTTGCCTCTATATATATTATCTACTTAAGAGCTATGTAGTGACATTTTGTAGGACCTCTAATACCTATTCAATTTATAAAACACATGTCTTAATTTGTAGAGCAAGTTTTTCATATATGCACCATATCATTAGCTTGTACTAAAACCTACTAATATATGTGACATGTGGTTAACTTGTTGGTCAAGTTTTTAATCTATTAATCACCTATATACATGTATAAAGATGAAACAACATCTATGAAGCTTTTAGGAAGCTTTTCTAGAAGATATTACAAAATTAATCTACTTCTACCTATTCATAATACCTAGATAATTATTAAAGTAAATATACATGATGGTGACACTTAGCCATTTGTAAAATGAGAATCTAATCATCCATATCATTTTATTACTCTAATAATAAAATTCTACATATTTTCTTAGCTTATTATTGAAAAAGCATGATTTCATTATCTTATTAATGATTAAAGCTTCCAACTTTTCACTTCCATTTGTATTTGCTATCAATGTTATTATAAGTTGAACTTTATTTTTTTTATGCTTCTAATTTACTACCATTCAATTTTGTAGTTAAGTGCCATTTTAAAATAAAGATTTTTTTTCTATATTAAAGAGATCTTTTAGAAAATACTTTAATACCTTTTTTATTAAAGTAAGAAGTAATGAGACATCTATTTTAATTGACTTGTTTTTTTTCAAATTACTTGAATGATTTGAAAGATAAGCAATATTTAAAGATGTATAGCTAGTCATCAAAAATTCAAGGACCTTCCTTTCTCTTCTTAATGTCAAAGCATTTAGCAAATTGGTTCCATTTTCCTTTAATAGTTCTCATATTACTACTACTTTGCTTGATTGTTGTTGAAAGATTAAATTTGCCAATACTTACTTCAACTTGAGAAAGCTAACAACTTGTTCTCTTTTTACTAAAACTTGAACTAATTGCATACTCTCAAGATTCATATGTTACTCATGGTAAATTGTGAGGTAATTTCAAGAAGCCAAATCTTCTCTACATGCCATGCACTAAGTTCATATTATTTGTATTTTGGATTCTTTTCTTTAAACAAGTAAATCTCTAATTTTTGAAGTTTAATTAAAAACATATATTTAATAAACATTGTTGAACAAACCTTCTAGAGATAAGTTCAACTTAGAAAAGAATTTAAGAAATTACAAAAGTTTTAAATATTTTAAATTGTAACATTGAATATAATTCAAATGTAAATTCCATTGCTATCAAAATATCTATCTATTATAGAATAATTTACAATACAACTTATGTTAATAGTATTAGTGATTTTTCATACATGCATTCTTACTAGTGTATATATTGTGTTGGCAATGAGACCAACAAAACCAGGTAAAATTATACTAAGAATTTGATTGCACAAGTTGTACAATTTACAATTCTGAAATTCTGTGTTATGCTCAGACATGGAAGTGTGTAGCAGCATGGGAAGGGAATGAAAGAGGAAGAATGTGAGCTTCGGCCGACAAAACGCACAATCACAATCACAGGCATTGGCACCACTGGGATGGAATCTCTGCGTCGGTGCAAGTCCTGGACTCAGGAACTTCATGGTGCAGCATGTCGATGCCGCTCTTGGACTGGTGCTGCTCGGCCTCGTCGACCCATCTGTCGGTGTCGGCCGAGCCTGCTGCCCGAATTGCCTGCAGAGTTGCATACAAATCCAATCCTGTCACCATTCTTTGCTGGTTTTTTGTCATCAACTCATGGTGATTCTCTTGCGATGTGAACCACGGCGGCAACATGACTGCAAGCATTGGGTTCTTGTGCTCCACTGCTCCGTTTTGGGTCAAACCAAAATTGAGCCCCATGTGCAAGCCGTGGTCGGCAGCAATGATCAACGCTGTGTGGTTCCAATCCTGCTAGGTTAGCTTCCTCACAAACCCAGCCAAGGAATCGTCCAAGAGCCGGAGGATCTCGGAGCTAGCTTCGTGTCCTTCCATGATCCAAGCTGACGAGAATTTATCTCGGTCGGAATACGCAGCTTGAATCGATTCCAAGTACTGCAGGGTGTGTTCGTGGACGTGCTGACCCTTCAAGCACCTTGCAGTGATGGCATATGGCCCCTTGAAATTGCCCCATGGATTTGAACCCTCTGCGAAGAAATCTGAATGGCAAAACGGGGAGATGAGCTCGTGGTCGAAGCTGAGCCGGTCTTCCCTCGTCATCTGGTTCATGTGAGCAGCATTGATGTCGAAGCAGAGGTCGGCTGTGTGGAGAGTCACCCAGCCGGAGTTCGCAAAATCCTCCCACAATGGCGGCACCCAGATGGAGTTGTTTCGTGGTGGTACCACTCCTTGGAACATGGCTCGGAAGTTGTGCTCAGTTGAAAATGACATCATGTTGTGGCGGAAGAATTGATACAACCTCGTCATGCTCTTGGCGTCAGCTTCCTCCTGTGCGGACACTGTGCGCCGGAGGCGCCTGTGGAATCCCCGGCAGCTGGTTGCGTCCATGAACAGAAAGATGACATCAAGCTTCGGAGTGGTAGAATGGTTTAATGGCGTTGTCCGGTTTGAAGCTTTAGGATTCGGTCTTACTTGGGTCACCATTTTCTCCACTTCACCGCATCGAACTATAGCGGCTGGTGGTAACAGGATCTGCTGGTGGCTTTGTACGGGATCTCGCCCGCCTGTCGAATTTTGACCATCACAATCTTGTTCATCGGCATGTTGGTTTCACCCTCGTTGCTTCCTTCTATCTGATCGACCTTTGGCCAATCCACCGTAGATGGAAGCGGGGTATACGTCATGTGCCCTGAGGCACTGATTCTGAGGGCACCATCCACGCTGAAGTTGACGTGAAAATTCCAACTGGCTGCAACTTTTTGGTGCAAGTTGCTACATGCCATCCCCCCCCCCAAAATAAATAAATAAATAAATAAATTCTGGGTGCCATCCGGGAGAATATCCAATCAAGGAAGTCCATGGTCCACAGGTTTACAAGTGGCAGAATTAACTTTTCACGGTCAATATGCGCTCACCGCGGAATCCTCGATCCCAGACTTGGACTGCATTGTGTAGAGCTACCCTCATTGCAAGAGAGCCGCCGATGAAGATGAGTATATGCAGAGCAACTAGTTTCCTCCCTCCTACCAAGCGCCACAGCGCATACTCCACGCCACCAACGACAATCCCTGGCACGACGAACAGGACAAACAGGAGCATGTTATATGCTCCGCGATGCCTGAGGCTTTCGCCATGATCATACAGAAACATTAGGTTCCACGAACCGACGATGATCACCAGGAGCGGCTCTTGAACGCCTCGGGATGCCGGGGCTGAATATGGTGATGTAAGTTGCAGCAAGGAAGCATGGGATGCCGCAGAGAAAGTAAGCTGCAAGGCGCCCTAGGTTGTCCATGACAATGAGCAGATCGCCACCCGCCAGCGATCCCGAGTACAGACTCACCCATGCAACTGTCAAGATCAGCGCTGCGGCGACAAGATTTGAAGAACAGGACGAAAAGTTCCGGTCGTTTGCATTTCTCATGGCAGCCATGAACTTCTCCACTCCACCTCGTCGTCCCTGCATCCACGCTCCAGGATCGTGCATGAGAGGAACGTCTGGGTACTCAACATTGAGGCCGTCGTCGTCGTCGTCGTCGTCGTCATAATCAACCGAATGATTCTTCCGCCGCAACTGATACCAGAACTGCGCGGTTTTGAGTTGCACTACACCCAGTCTCCCCGTCACCCATTTCAGAAATCCCTCGCTCTCAGACCTCGTGTAGGCTCTGATCGCAACCCTTCGGTTTCTCATTCGTGCAGGTGTGTCGAATTTCTTGTTGTCTTAAACCGCCATTCTCTTTCAGGCGCGTGATTCTTCACGCATTGTGAAGCTTTGAAAAGTTCTTCACATCGCATCGACCCGTTACGGCAGCAGCGTCCTCGGCGTAAGATTTCTCCACAACAGCGTCGCCGAGAGCTAATTCGACAGCTCAACTCCCATTTGAGAATTTGCACCTTTGCAATTGGGAACCACCATCGCCACCAAGCGAGGGACGGATCTAACATTCATTCTGGCTATGGCGGTGGCGAAGGCGCAGCACGCTCACACTCACCGCCGCGGCCATGCGTCCCCCTACTTGGTTTTGTGCTCACCGCCCCTATTGCCGTTACAGCATGTTGGAAACGAGGATGCGCGCCTTTTACTGTTCCTGCACGTGTGAACGTACCCCTCACATTCGAAAAGGATATCATAAAGTTGCTTTAACTTTTTGGGACAGGTAATTTCGTGGAGTTGGGTAATCTCAAAGTATCCTAATTCAGTTTGTGAATTCACTTGGATTTGATTTGATTTTTAATATGGATTTCTAAATTTTTTAATAAGTAATGAGTTGGAAATAATATGGGATTTTTTATTATTTAGATTTAAAATTAAAAATATATTTTTGCTATTTCAAGCATGAGTTTGGATTGATGAATAGAATTCTTGAAATATGGTACAAAACACCAATATAATGATGTAAGTGTTTTTTCTAAATGTATTTTCTTACTAAATCAACGAGATTTAATGTTTTTGAAGTCCTGTACATGAAGCGTGTTTTCAATGAAATGTTTTGAAGGAATACATTATAAAATGCAACGAATTCCAAAAGAATAAAAATATACTGAAATAAAATAAAATGTCTGTAAGATTGACAACGCTGGTTTATGTTTACTTAGACATATTTCTGTGATTTCCATCTATATTTTTTAGGAATATAAAATCAATCATGATTTGGATTATATTGAGAATATATTTAAGTTTTTAAAAACCTTTTCAAACAAATTTTTTATACAGTTTTCAATTACGAAATATTTATTAAAATCATTACGATGCTTTACAAATACAAAACGCATTTCATCAAATCACTAAAAGTCAACTGATTGCCATGTTTTTAGGCGATAACAACACCAATATCTCCACTGCTGGCATGTTGCAATGAATCCCTTGTGAAATGCCTTACAAGCTGCCACGTGTGGCACTATTTAAAGATTATAAGCAATGGTTTAATAAAAACATTGATTTAAAAAAAGCAAAGAGAGAAGAGATGTGAACACAAATTATACATATATATATATATATATATATATATATTTGTTGATCTATTTATGTATACTTCTATCTATATATTTATCTACCTAAATGGAGGCTTCATCACTTGTTTAGTAAAAAAGTTCCCGCTTTCACCCACAACCCATGTAACCTCATACCAAACCCTAAAATCTAAAGTGCACATATCATAAATAGTGCACGTTAAAAGAAAAACCACGTGCCATATTTTTCTATGATCTCTTTCAAGTGGTTGCAAGTTGCGGTAGTTGCAAGTTGCGGTGATTGTACACAAAAAGAAACCCTAAAATAATAAAAATGAGTCCAATCGGTGGGCAGAACATTCCAGCTGAATGGGACTACAAGGATGGATACGAATGGACAGGGAGGGGCAGTTATTCATTCACAAACCACATCCATCCTGACTTAGGGAAAGAGCCAAGAGGTCGGAGGGTCGGTCCAAGGTTCAGGAGGAGGTTCGGGCGGAGGGTCGTTTAAAGCTATCGGAGGACAGGAAAGCACGGGTATGGGGGGAGGGTCACGAGAACATGGGTCGTTGAAGGGACGCTGGAAAGCCACCTCATCGGATTGGGCCAGCTCCCCCAGCGATGTTCATCCCGACTTTGTCGGCACCAATGAAATTGAGCCACGTTGTGGCAGATCAAGTGGGACTTCAGCAACTATTGGCTCGGATCATGGTGCCAGCGACGGAAATTTGTGTGATGGATGACAAAATTACGTTGTCTTATTCATCCAGTCGTTTTGGTCCTTTTCCTTTTGCGTTGGTTTGGGTCTTTGCTCGACTTCGACGTTTCTGTGAGGCAGTGTCGCAATCGCTCCAAATTAGTCCCATTTCATCTTCCATTGCCGATTGATCCCTTTTCACAGATTCCGGTGGTTATTGTCTTGTCCTTGCGGGTGTACGTGTGTGAGCGTGTGTTTTTTTTTTTCTTTTTTTTTTTCTTTTTTTTCTTTTCTGGTAGAGTTTCGTGCTGGGACGAGGAAGATTGGTTTTAGAGTTGTGTTTTGCGGTGTTCTTGTTGCCACCGTCTGTGAGGAGGATAGAGTCTTGGGGGTGTACAAGACCCGCCAGAAGAACTGGGGATATATGGTGGAGTTTGGCCGCTACGGTACACGGCGCGCACCATGAACGCAGGAGTCTCTGGATTCAGTAAGAAACGAGCGACGGAGCTCTCTGCGTGGGGTTGCGTTGAGTCGTCTGTGGACAGTGCTTGCTTGGATTGGCTATGCTAATTCACTGCCCTGGATATGTGGCCACTTTCTAGGTTCTCCTTAGGTTGATACATACTGGATTTGAAGTTTTAGAGGCCGTTTTCTAGAGATTGTGGCTCTTGTTCGTCGTATTCCTATCTAGTGCAGCCTTATAGAATGTCGTGCACCTACTACGGCTTAGTAAGCTCACTCCTTGCAGGACCGTTGTTCTTTTCCTCATTTGGACGCATCATGGTCACTTATTATATTCGTTTTTTTACAGATGCATCTGTGTTTAGGGACGGTATAGGTCGGACAGTTTAGGTGCATCCAATTTCTATCTCCAAACAGGAGTCCATAATCACAGGATTAAGGATGATTTTTTTAAGGGATTTTCTTTATAGATTCTAGGTCACCGTGATGTAGATACTACGTTAATCAACATTCCAATGGCTTGTTTTATTGTTCTATTAGCAAGCACTTCCTCGACACAATTATGGGAACCAGTGCCGGACATTAATGAATATATATTTCTCTTGGTTTCGTTTTTAAGACTAAGGGTATGACTTTTCTGGGTCGGGTAACCCTTCTCTTAGGGCGGTATAGCTTTATGACGCTACCCAGGTTGTAATTTGGAAGACCTTTGTGTCATGATGTGCAGAAAACGCTATTGTGACCAAGGGAATCGTGGTGACTTGTGGATTAGTATCCTTGGTATTAGCAGCTCGAGGAGATGCAAAGGCTTATAATCTTTCATATCAGGTACGTTTCTCTAAGAAAAATCGTGGATCTCGTACGAAGTTCATCTTACTGTGAAATGTTCTAGGTTCTGAATATTAGAAATTGGTTCTCCTATTCTTTTATTCACACTGCAAGAGTTTTTTCTCCGCTGACAGTTTCATTTTCTCAATCATCGTGTTTGCACAAGAAAATCGCGCAGCGACTGGAATTATGGCGGTTAGTAGTATCACCTCTGGTATTCACATCGTTACCAGAGCTTTTATTTGGGCTTTATCTTCTATACTTCTTCCGAGTTTTCGAGAGACAAGCTGGGTCGATTAAATACTTGGTTTGTCCCCCTTGCCTTCTGCTCTTTTAAGGCTATTAATGCTAAGTTGTGTTCATGCAAGTTCTAGTGTAAGCCGTTTGTCCTAAAAATAAGATAGAGGCGAGAGTATGTTAGTAGTAGGATGACTATTCTTAGATATCTTGAGCACCATTTGTTTGCGATTGAACGATATTTTCAAATACATTGATCGTCTTCCTTGAACTGATTATCCAGAAGCGGAATGATTTGTATTTGTGCATGGATTACATTTCAGAGTAGGTCTTTGAGACGCACTCATCCTTTATAAACCTTCTTTTGGCAGTTCTTCGTGTTTTTTACAACAAGTGTATCGACATTCTTGGAGCTCGTTTTTTTATTTACCTTAAAAGGTATTGTGTCCGGCGATCTATTTCTATTCTGTTTTATTCATGTATCATTCTTGGTAGAACACCATTTATTCAGCGAAAGTTATGTAGATTAAAGTTACGCCAATGGTTCTTGGGCACCAGGCATGTTTCGAGACGGTTATTTTGGCTACGGTCCTCCTCGTGTTGAGGATGGTCCCCGGGTTTCTGGGAAAGGCGGCGACTGGAGATTATTTCCAGCCTCACTGAGTTGGTTTAGTGACGGTAAGCTATCAGGTCATTGTTAGTAGTTTTCTTCACTAGCAGCGTAATGCATTGCCCATACTGCATTGTGTCACTGAGTTTTGGAATTCCTTCCTTTGTACGTAGATGGATAAGAATCTTTATTTGACACCATTTGTTTGTGGGTGGAAGCAGATTCATCATTCATCTCAAGCATCAGATTAAATTCTGGTCCTACAGGCTTGATATTTTCGTCTTTTGTGTTATTTTTCTTTGACGTTCCTGTTTCAATACGTTTTAAGCTCCTTGGGATCAAAGTATCTGAGAAGTCCTTCGTTTATTTGATCGGTCTTCAGGTTAGTAGTTTACCTTTTGCCTCCGTCTCAATCGTTGGACTCAAAAGCAGAAGCATAAAAGCGAAATGGTCGTACCAATCGTTGGATTCTAAATTATAATGTTCATACAGCAGAAGAGTTTACCTCCTAGAGTGTTGTAAAGATTGTGAGGTTATATGATTATTTAGGCAACTTAAGAGTTGATTTTTTTTTTTTTTTTTTTTTTTTTTTTTTTTTCTCATGGCTGCAGGGCATTTCAGCAAACGCAACTTGAGTGTTTTCTTTTTGAAAATTTTTAGCACCTAGTTCGTGGATATATTTGGTTTATCAATGCTTGTTATCATTTTTTGAGATGCTTTTTGATTTATCCGTTGATATTGGTTAAATTATTTCAGTTAACAAGTGTCCTTGTACTTGCAGCTTTTACTGTGGTCAAGGATGCACTCCATGATACCTGGAATTTGCGGAATAATTGCTGGGTTTATCTATAGATGTGATCTGGGCGGAATACAGGAAATAGGGGTATGAATTCTTTTCCTTCTTATGGGTCGGAGTAAAGTCTCTGGAAACTATTCACTGAAATTTTATCGATGTCTGCTGCTCAAGAAAGAGTGGATATTTTGTGATACTAGGCTTTTGTTAGTTCGCATTCTGCTCATTTGTGTGTCTATTATTGTGCCCAGAAATTCACATGACATAGGCGTGTGCAGTTTTCGTCAGGCGCCTTCAGGCGAATGGCATGGAGAGTGTCACCTTTCTTTTCAGGAATTTCTTCAGAGATGGCTTCAAGAATGAACAACAACAGAGCATCGGAGCCTGTTAATGAACCCACTAACAGGCCTCAAGAGGTGAGTTGCTTTAGCTACTTTTACTAGCGTTTGTCTTCACTGAGTCGATCATGTGCTATCATTTATCAAATGAATTGCATGATTCTTTACGCATGCGTGTCAAGTTATGCCATTTTGAAATGGTGCGAATGGTACAGTCATATCTTGATTAGTCGGCGCAACTACCTGTCTTTGAAAATTTGCAGAACAAATTCTGCAATTCTAATCTTCAAGATCTACTGCAAACGGTCACCTGCATCTGGTCTCGCTCCTTACTGCCTCCTAGTTGGCTATTTTGTCGATGAGTGTGCACTGTACAATTTGCGACTAGTTAGTGGCAATGTTTATGCCTTCTTCTGGTTTGATTTCTTGTTGTTCCAAGTACGGTGGAGTTTTTGGAGTTCCCTGCTCATCTTTTGAAAGGTCGTTTTAGTCCAATGTGTGTTGGGCAATGTACATCTAGAATAGAATCGGTTAGGTACACATTTGGAAGAATTTAAGATAGATAGGTTAGTTGCAAATGTGTTACGAATTGTAATGTGTGAACTACATGTGCAGATGAATGAGCTATATGGTTACCTTCGGCCTGGTTGGAATGCAGAACGATATGCCAGTTCGCGCAGAAAGAATTTTCGAGTTGATGGCTCAGGGTCACAGTCAAAAGGACGCAACCATGGCACTAATGCTCTGCCATAATGACTCAAGAGCAGCCCATGACTATCTGACGAGGAAATGATCGCTAGGTCGAAATCCGTAAGAGAAAAAAACTAGAGACAGGTCTGGAAGTATAGTCAAGTTTATCTTAGTGTACATTACAATTTATTGAAGAGTGTGAGCACCACCTGAGGACCTAGCAAGTATATATTTTTAGTTATGAAATGTTTGCTGCAGTTAGATGTTGCTGATTTAGACGAAGATCTTTTTCCCGCTCTCCACATGGAGTCTATGGTTGTATCTTGCTGCAAGGATGAAACCGGTGACTTTCCCAAGGTTCGAACAGCTTCTAAAACACGTTTTTCGAAGCTGGGTGTAACCAAAGAGAGTCTCTAGTTCAATCACCCTTTTTTTCGCTAAAGAGAACCCAAGCGTCTTGTACCTTTCATGCTTACAAAATCTCTGTTCTGGCTACGGTTGATTGGATTTGTTACTCGTGTATGTGAAGCAAAACGCATATTCACCAACTTAATTCCATACTCATCTCCAAACATGTCTTTGCATAAGAACCTTTACAACACATACTCATTCTACACAGCACGCTCTCCGTTATCGCGGTTGGTTGGGGATCATCTATCGA
Organism: Physcomitrium patens; assembly: GCF_059467195.1. Classification (NCBI taxonomy): domain Eukaryota; kingdom Viridiplantae; phylum Streptophyta; class Bryopsida; order Funariales; family Funariaceae; genus Physcomitrium; species Physcomitrium patens. The sequence continues at coordinate 8,869,124 of NC_143435.1, forward strand.
AGCACGGATGGTGCAAGCGACGTTGTCAGGGCGGTGTGTCGTTGAATAATCTTCACGGAGGAGAAAGGTTCCAAGGTCATCCATGTCAAAGGCTGATTCTTCGGCGGTGGCTTGCTTCTCGGACCTGCGCGATTCCGCAGAAGAACAGGTACCGATTATGACATCTGCATCCTCCACATTGAGCGACCAACTAACAGGATGTCCCCCGTGCCAGATTGAAAGCTGTCCCTGTTCCTCAGGAAATATCGCAACGCGATGTTGCCAAGTTGACTGCAGAAATGGTATTTTTTTTTTACTAACCGGATGCAATTTTTCCCGCCACTGGGGCAACCCTACACCTTTTCGTTGCTCCCGATTCTGCGATGCTACCTCTGCGGCGCTTATGAGCGATTGACGACACTTTTCGCCATGTAACCGACATACTCAATCCATTTGTTCGGTGGAAGCTGCCGCCTCTGTGGACTCAAGGTAAAGGAAAAAAAAACAGTGAGTCACTTTTACAGCGTCGATGTGTTCGCTGTCTTAACATTGTTGGAATCGAAGGAGGATGAGCGCCCAGCTGGCCGGATCGGATCGGGTTTCGCTGGTAGGAAACGCGGCATTGCTTCGCCCGGCAGATTGTGCCTCGGTCCTCCCTGATCTATGGTCTACCGCAGACGGACGGGGACGGCTCTGAAGCAATTAGTGCGTGGGAATTGCGTCCATGGGACTAGTGAGGGTTTTGAACGTTGCCGTCGAGTTTCGGTAACGTTTTGGCGCTTGTTGTGCACTCTAATGACGTAACTTGTTAAGGTTTGTGCAAAAACGGACGACGTTTGCAACGCGATTATGTCAATTTCAATATGTAGAATTCTGGTGCGTGAAATGGAACCGTTGCTAGTTCTGTTTAGCTGGAACAGATCTCGCGATTATGTTTTGTGTTGTTTTATCTAGGGGTGCAGAATTTGTTTTCTGCTTTTTGAAGCAACCTGGGAAGGCATTCACTACTGGTAGTCTTCGTGGTTGTGTAATAAGTGTAGAATTCGAAGCATTGACGGGATTGTAATTGTATCGATCTCGTGATTGGCTTCAGCGAAGAAGTCATTCTTTTTTTGTGGTATGCGTATTGCGTGATCGGGACGAGCCGCGCATATAAATTCGCGGCATCAGTTCGTGAAAATTTACATTCGTTCTGTGGGATGCTGTGATTATTGAAATTATGCATCGAGTTAGCTCTCTTTCATGTCTGTTGCGAATTGGTCCATGCTTTTCCGCAATTCTGGACGTGGTATTACCTTGATCATTTGGTTAGAGGATTGCATTCTGGTACAATTCTTATTGGCTTGATAGTTATGAATGTTCAATCTAGCTGAAAACTGGAAACACGGTACATTTTTCACGACTCAATTTGATATTGCAAGGACTGATGATCTATTCATTTTCTACATAATTGAGCATTTGTAAGAAACTGACCACGATAAATGTATACGTGATTGTGCAGCTAGTCAGTAGCGACTGATGTTAATAAGTGGAAGCTCAGCATGATGTATACCTGGGAGTGGAATATAGTAGAATGGCCGAATTTAGGTTTTGTTACGTTGGTGGAAACTGCTTTGTTAGTGCCACTCTGGGAATACCTGATTCTTGCGTTGCTTTTGGCCTCAATTTGGCTGTATTATATTCTAGATTTCCATTTCGTGGATGATCTTTTACATGGCTTCAGAGGCGAAGTTCCTCGGCTTCATTTCAGCTCAGCATCTTATCTAACGTCAGAAGTTTTGGCGACGTGCAAAATATTGAAGCAGAGGTACAGTGTAGTTTTAGTTCTTTTTGTAGTTGCTGTAAGCACACTGGTTTATCCAGCACGACGCGTCAATGTTGCGGAATCTCAATCGATGTTTGTATCATTTGGCGGTTTCTGGTTTGTACTTCTAGCGGCTATTCTAGTGATCAAGCCATGAATTGAGTTAGCTGTGCAACATTTCATTTCTTCGCAGTTCTAGCCTTTTAAACACTTGCTTGTACCGATTTTTCTGAAAAAATGCATAGGTATTTTGCCACCCCATGGCTAAGCAGCCCACATCTTCAAACCATGTTTCTTCATTTCAACGGCAATCCGCCTCCTGTCAAGTACCACCGGTGAGTACATAGATCATGTCGTTCTGCAAATTTTATTTTATGTCTAATTAAAGTGAATCCAACTAAAACTGCCTGTCTTAAGCGTTCTGATTTGCCGCATATCGAGCACACATCGATATCGGATGTAGTTTTATTCATAATTATCAAACAGTTCACATATTAGCGCTCGGCATAGTCGTTTTCTAGTTCAGAGTTAACGTCTCTTTGCATTTGTTTGAAGTTTCATCGCTTGTCTTTGACGTGGCAGACAGATCTATGTGACCCCTGATAAAGGGACGATTGCTCTGGACTGGGTTAAACATCCCCTCAGTAAGTATTGCTGCCTAATCCATACACTTTTCTATTACCTGATCGAAGCCTGTACAAGAGTGCAAGCTTGCTCCATGTATTTCGCTATTATATTAATTTTGGAAATTTGTTTGATCGCAGATGACGATAAGGGTTACGTCGACATCAATCAGGAGAATGTGGAGATTGATGAATCTCCAATTGTAATAATTATCCCTGGCTTGACAAGTGACTCTGAATCGCCGGTGAGTCAATAGTCTGCATGCACTGCGATAAATAAGCGATAGGATCACACTTTTCTCTGGTCTCACTCAATACATGCAGATTAAATGCGAAGTGTACAACCTTTCATGGTCGATCTTTCTAGGCACCCTACAGCTTATCTCAAGCATTGAGAGACTCGCCTTCGTGGACGTCAACAACGTAGTACCACTTCGCAGTAGCCAAAATCTCTAAGGGAGAGGAATGGGGTTTTGCAGTATATAAAGCATATAGCATATAATTCAGCTATGATGGGATGGAGGACGTTGGTCACAAATCACCGTGGTCTTGGGGGCTTATCTATGACTGTAAGTTTTCCTTTATCTCATAAGATTTTACCGAAAATTCCTATGTTTTAGCGCTCTACTCTTTATCAAGGTATGTCGACGAATTGCGTGTGCTGATGTAATGAGATCCAAAGCACTCTTGCTGTTGCACTTGGTGCCCTTCCTCATATTGGGTTTGCTGTTATGTCAATCACTTTACTCCTGCGGTTTACTGGGATTGAACACAATAATCATTTTCATAAATCAGATGTACTCTTATTGAGCAATTGTCGAGCTATCTATTTTTTTTTTACATGTTTGTGCATATTAAATTGGTACAAAATCCTCGGGTGCTAGGACCTCATCTGTTGATAGGCAAGCTAAGTGAAAACGGATAATTTTACAGGTTCTTAATGTATTAATAGAGCTCAGAGATATTTTTAGTCCGTGACTTATTTATCGGTCTTGCTATGTGTTGTTCAGTCAGATATATTCTACAATGCCGGATGGACTGAGGATCTGCGGAGAATAGTAAATTATGTTCATGGAAAGTATCCAAAAGCACCTATATTTACTATTGGTACAAGCATCGGTGCTAACATACTGGTAACTTTATCTGCCTTTCCATTCTTTTTCTGTATTGAGGTTGTTTTGCAATGACACATCTATTAACAACCTTGATAATTAGCTGATGAGCACGTACAGTTCATGTGATCGTCTTTCGACCAAAAGAATATAGGTTCACCTTCTCCGATTTTCTAGCAGTTTCTTGATTCGAACAACATAATTTGGCTTGATAATCTGGTGCAAATGCTTGTGGTGCAATAGGATGAAGAACCAATAGATAGTTTAGTCCTTCTGGTATTTTCTGAGTTTTTAATCTTGAACAAATATGTTGTTCGTAGGTGAAGTACTTGGGAGAAGAAGGTGATTCTACACCTGTTGGTGCTGCAGCAGCTGTATGCAGTCCATGGGATCTTCTGGTAGGTTTGACCCAATCGACCTGCTAAGGAATCATATGCTACATGTTGAAGGGATACATGCATGTCTTGTTAAACAGCTTCAAAATAAACTCTCTCCGTTTTGCAGGTGGCGGACAGGTTTATAAGTAGAAACAGAATGCAAAGACTATACAACAGAGTCCTGGCTATTGGTTTAGTAGAATATGCCAAGATGTAAGTATCTTAACGTCTGATCTTGGGCCGCATTGATCTGCGTAAAGTTTTCGTGCCGATCTAGCTAACTTCTGGATATGTTAATTTTGTATTTACCGTTATTTGCCATTTAATCATGTATGTCACCCAAAGCTGTGAAGAAACTATGGTTGTTTTCTAGATTATTGAGTGTGCTTTTTGAAAAACTAGAAGGCAATTGTGAGCGTTAGCAGATGAAATGCAATGTATGAAATGTTCTCAAGTTTCATAAAGTTGAATGATGGCATACAGCTTAGCTTATCGTAGTCACGCATTTTTGCAAATATTTGCACTCCAAGTGCCGATTTGCTCAACTTCATCCTAACCGTATTTGTTTTCTTTCTTGTGTTTTTTGACGTCTTTGAACAAAAGACACCAAAGCGTTCTGGCCCGTATTGCAGACTGGAGCTACATTAACAAGGTACAGAATAAGAATGATTTCGGAATTTGTAGTTCAATTCAGCATTTGAGTTCACAACCTGAATACTATGCACTATCTTAAATTTATATAGTGGTGTTGATATCTCTGGTGCCATCCTTCTCTTTTTCATCTATCTTGAATGTTTCATGACTATGGATTTAGCCAGTGTATACAAGTTCTAGACTTTCTAAGTAAATCACTATGTTTTATCATTTAGTTATTCACATCGTCGTAATTCAGAGCAAGACGGTTCGGGATTTTGATCATCATTGTACGCGGCATATCGGCAAGTATGAGGTATGGTCTCATCTTCGACCCAATTAGAAAGCAATTAATTAGTTGACCACAGTTTAAGGTTTTCTCTGTCATCCTGTTCTGGTAGCCTTCCATTGACCATCAACTGTAATAGGATCTTTATGGGCTGATCAACATAGTCATATTACAAAGCGACCCAGTATTACTATTTTGGGTACTAGGAGCTTCATATTTTCGAAAACATGCAGAATGGTATAAAATACTGCTGAACTTTTTGGGTTGCCAATTCTTCATTCCTTCCTGGGTGCTCATTAGAACATGCCAACCTCTTACTAGTCATTGTGATTGAATGATCTTGTAAGTTGGTATCTTCTTTATCAAAACTATTCGGTAGATACTTCATGTATTAAATAGCATGCGGATACCATCGTGAAATTGGAACTTTTGAACTATTTGTAGTATAACAAGATGAGGTATAAAGTGAAGGTTGTGATTTTAGGATTAGATGTCGTTTTCTAGAATGCAATATCAAGTGTTGTAATTCGTCCTTTGATTGAATCCTTTTTAGTCCTTCCGTTTGTTGGTTGCGTTCCCCTGGTTGTCTTTTGCCCTCCCTCACTTATGTTACTGGGAATTATGTTACAGACTGTAGACACATACTATAGGCGTTGCAGTAGTGCTGACTTCTTGATGAAGGTTAGAGTACCTTTGCTCTGCTTCAGCGCCTTGGACGACCCAGTCTGTAGTTCCGAAGCTATACCTTGGGATGAGATTCTGTAAGTGCAATACCTACCGGATTCCATCGTTAAAAGATTCACGTATTTTAGCCCGAATCCGTAGTTCTCTGTGAACGAAGTTGCATTTCCCTTGATGCGCAGTGAAAATCCAAATGTCGCTATGGTAGTTACCAAACATGGAGGTCATCTTGCATACTTCGAAGGTTTCACAGGCCGGACAATTTGGTATCCTCCTTTCTCTGTTAACGGCCTTTTAATTTCAAAAATACCTCTGTGATCCTTCACAAATTGGGTGGCTGTCATATGTTTTACTATCATCATTCTGAGTCTGTTAAAGGCTTTGGAGTTGCATATCTTTCACCAATAGACGTGCTCTTCTTCGGAATTGGCTGCTCAAAGTTTTTTATTTTTTTATTTTTTTTATCTTTATTTTTTTGTGTCTTTGTCTTTGTTTTTGTTTTTAATCCTGTGCAGGTGGACTCGTGCCTTGATAGAATTCATGACCATCATGATACCGAGTAATCTAATGCACACACCACAGAAGGTAGACCTGAACTGTTCTGAGCTGGATTAGATGAAAATGTAACTTTCCTTAGATACTTACGTGACTTGAACAATCATAATAGTCTTTGTTGGTACATCGCAGGTTTTCCTGATTCCGTTTCAAGTTTTGTAAAGGAATTGAAGCTAAAATACGGTGGTGATTTGTATGATTTTAACGGAATATGCTGGTTTGTAGGTTTCCGAGGATGAAAAAAAGTTTGACTTAAATGTTTGCAATGGCCCGTACGTAAATGTTTCAAGTAGCGGCCTTGTGGCAGCCGAAGACCTGAAACCACCAAACTTAGCGAATCTAGGTATATCATGCCAAGAGTTAATGGCGTAGTATCTCACATTATCGTTACCTTGAATCATTAATGCGGACAAGAACCAGTCTTACCAGCAAACTCAGGATTAAAGACAAGTTTGAATTTCTTTTTGATTGCGATAAATTATGACAAATTCTAGCTCTAATTTAACATAATTTTGGAACACAGGCCAGGAGGGCAACTTCAACGAGAGTGATATCATAGTGGAGAGGAAAGGTAGTGCGGACAATAAATTGCCAGACGATGTTTACATTTCTAGGGATTTCGGAGACGAAGACGGATCTTTGCAGCAGACATCAGTCACCCTTTCCTTTAAAGACAATACTGAAATCTCGTCGTTACATTCAGCCTTGTTACAACTACAAAAACAGGTCAGTTTTTACTAAATTTTCATGTGCTCTGTTAGCACTCATAATAATAGCTTCAATTTTACAAATCTGACTGAGCGTTTTCTACCTGTTCAAGAGAATAGTGTAGAGAACCGCTTCAGGTAACTAAATCTAATTGCATTTCCTGGGTTTGTTTTTTTTTTTTCCAGAAACTGATACTGCTTTGAATGTTGTAGTTGCAAGCTTTACCTCCAGTTGCGCAGCAGTCCCAGTGTGAGAGTCGCGGCTGTAGAGCAGACCAACATGATGCTGAGGTCAACTCCAAACATTCTACTCTTCGAGCTTTGCGGGATTGTGCAATTCAGGCTACCGAAATTCCTAAAAGTCCAGCTTTAAGGTCTCCATTGATAAATCGCAGAGAAATTGTAACGAAACGGGCGTTACCAGACAAATGTTACCACAGGTTTAATATGAAGGATTCCAAATTCGGCAGTGGTACTTTGAGTTCCCCTTCAAATCGTGTAATTGCAGAGAAGAGTACTCCTGTAGGCAATGGCGAGCAGAAGTCGGAGCTGAGAGCGTCAAATTTTCCAGGTTATACGTGGTTAGCAGCTCAACACAGAAGAACGCTTTGTCTCCTTACCTATATAGCGTTGGTGACAACTTGCCCTTGGCTAGGAACAGCAGTTTTCCTTTGGTGGCGTCGGAAAGCTGTTAACATCACAACCCGCATGCTGAGGTTCTAGTTTGCCAGGAAATTACAACTGAATTGGGTCATGGCATTAGTCAGAGATCAAGATTTATTCGTCGGTTTTGATTATCACTCAGAACCATTGGGCTGTAGAAGGCTGTGCACAATAAAAATAGGTTCATTGACAGGTACACGTACCTACTGGAGGTGAACAACCACAGCCACTACCTGAATCTTAGAAATGCTGAATGCATTACACTATCTAAAATCATTATGCCTAGTTCCTTCATTATAGAAATTGTGATGCTATTTGAACGACATTGTTCCCTAAGAAAAGTTCTTAACATGGTGAACATTCTTCATATTTAAGAAACCGAGAAGAATGGTTTTTGTTTCTTTTTTTCTTTTTTGTGCCGTTAAATATATTTTCTATCTTTGGCATAATCAATATTACGCATAACTTTCCTTGGTTTTTCTTGAACAGTTATCTGAAACGTGACGAAATCATCTAACTTTCACCACCACAGTTGGGTTCCCATGTTTTGCTTAATGTTGTGAATCAATTTGTAGTGCAATAAAGTAGTAAGCTTGTAAATTAATTAACTAATTGTTCAAGTAGAGTGCTGCCCGTTGTTATGTCGATGGATTCAATCCTAGAGATTTCTAAGAGATTGGATTGGTGAGCTAGATTATGTGAAGATTGTTTTAGCTGAAAGCAGACCCTCAAAATCCAGGTTATGCAATGCATGTTGAATAGTTGTTTTTTTTCATCACCTTGAAAAGCTGATGAAAGAAAAACAGTTGTAATTTTTAAAAGTGCGAATACAATAGGAATTGGACAAGATGGTGGATCTAGTAATAAATTCGGCACTAAATTTTAAGAAAAGATTCAAAATTTTGTCCATGTAAAGCCAAAAATTTATGAGGAATGAAGAATGTCAGAATGTATGTGATTGTGGAAAGATTTATTTCATTAGAATTGAGAAGTGGGTTCTTGATAATATCATACTGTCAAATCAATGCAAAATTTAATTGTATTAATCTGGTTTTGAATCGATACTAAAAATGAATTAAAATAATATAGAGCTAGTAAAACTTAGTTACCATGTTATCTTGTGTTTAACAACTAAGGTGATTTTTAGAATTGTATCAATCTTAATCTTCTAACTAAATACTAAAAGCTCATTTAATGATTAAATTTTATGCCAAGAAATTGACAACAAAACTGCATATGTGTATGTATGTATGTATGTATGTATTATAAAATACTACATTGTCATTGTATGTGTGTATATATATATTTACACATACAAACATACATACACATACTATTATCAAATTAAGCTAGTACTACATGTCATGAAGAAATTACTTTGCAGACTAAATAAAGAAATGTGTATTATGATTAAATTAGGATTCCAAGAAAAAAAATTTCAATTCTTTCAATATTGTTTTTTTATAAATTAGTGATTATATATATATATATATATATATATATATACTTATTTTTTTCTCATAAAAACATGACATGATTAATAAATTTTAAAACTTATGATGTTAATTTCAAAAAATATAAATACATTTAATTTTGCTTGTATGTTAGGAAAAATTCGTAGATGTTTTAGATAACAAATTCAAAACCAAAGACATCATGTTGAAACTATCATTCTGGCATATACTAACAGCAAATGTAAATCAATTTTTTGTGCTTAATGCATAAAATTGGCTTGCAAATCTCATGTATAAAAAGAAAAAAGTGTTATAAACTTTTAAGACTATTATGATGATTGGTATTATTAGTAATGATTATTTTTTACTTGGTATTAAAAAAATTATGGTTTAACTAATAACTTTATATACATAATTGTTAGAGTAATTATTTGTATACTTCGATTTACTAATTTAATAATAATGATTTTTTTAATTGCATTATTTTATCATATCTGATTCAGTAACGATATCAATCGTTAAAATGGAAATGACACGTGTATCATGTCTTCTATAGAAATCAAAGTAATTGCTTAGAAATCCAAATTAACATTAATAATTTTTGTTCATTCTTAATACTAACCGTCAAAAGAAGAATTGATGTTATATAGTTCATACAAAGTTTATTACTTTTTTATATTAAATGTATTAAGAAAAAATTAGTATTAACATGTGGTTGTATAAAAATGGTTAACAAAGCTTGTAAAGCAAAATATTTATGACCTTTAAAAAACAATTAGAACCTTGCCATTAAAATAATTGTGATTGTATTTATAAACATATTTAGTAGAAGAACAACTAATTAAAAAATATATACATATATACATTTTGTGATAACCTAAATTCCATTCCTTAAAAAACGTATGTATATATATATATCAAAATGTACATATGTATATAGAGATGATACTCAAATTAAGTATACAAAAATTATATATTTTTACTTTTGATGCTTCTGTAACATCAACGACATTTGTTGTTACAACTAAATGATAATAAACACATATATATAAATTATTTAACTCAACAATAAATTATTATTAAAAGTCACTGGAAAAATACAACCTAGTGTCTCGGACATGAGGTTCGAATCCATCAGATTCACATGGAAACATGCGGCAGTAAACACCAAGGAATTTCCGCAATTTAAAATTCGACAAATTTTTCAAACTCTCAAAATGTTACTTGCTCTGACCTTGTATCGGTATGAAAATAGAGTTAAGATACATTGCTGTATGCATTTAAAGGGAAGAAAAAATATGACTACTTTCTACAGGATGACCTATGATATACAGTACAGGGCAATTTAAAGGGACACGAGAATGTAATGCATGATTAACACAAGGATCATCTGATAAATATACTGAATTTCTACGAACCCCTCAACCCGTAAGCAACGCATATACGAATTCTCGAAACCGTAGCGGCTGCATGATGAGAGAACAAAACCTTGTCTATCGCTTACTGTCTTTGTTTGGAGTTCGCAAAGTCCCTTCTCCTGTTGAATTGGATTAAAAAACGAGCCATGATAAAGAAGGGAAATTAGTAAAAGAGAAATACATTCGCCCATAGAAATAGTAATTTGAGGGCCGCATCAAACACTCAAAAGAAAGTGCCATATCAATTCCTCTTTGCAATAAATTTCAAGTGTAGCATTTACCGCTTACAGATATATTACCTTGCCACTCCCACACTACTCGGGAATCCCCGTTCACAAGCTTCGGGTACTGATCAATTCGGGAGTCTTCTTGCACCAGCCGCTCTACCTGAACACGTGAAGTAAAGAAAGACAAGTATGCATGATGAATTGCCTTTTTCAATTTTGCGCAGCAGATATGAGCGAAAAATTACACCATCAACATAAAAACACCTACCTCCTTCCAAAGTGTTGCCACTTTCCTCTCGCTTGGCAGTAGTAGGTGATCTCTTAACCGAGAAGCCACAACCCATTTCGTTTCTCCAGAAGAACCCGTAGACCTTTCTTCTAGCACCTCACAGACCTGCATCGACACAACGTAAAGTATTTTTCAGTAACAGAAGATCAGTCATGTTTTTCCCGAAAATACAAGAACCTCAGACTAACTAGTGCATCTACTCAACAGGTTCATTCACAAGTAACCAAAGGAAAAGGTTCAGGGAATTTACTTACGGGGACTGAACTATGATGGAATGTTCATTATTAAATTCTCTATTAACAGCCTAATCCCATCATTATCACATGCAAACCTCAGACTAACTATCGGTATGCGTCACTTTCAAAAACAAAAGGTCCACCGTGTGATATGCTTAAGCTAGACGTCAGCGACTCCAGCGACAAACACGAAAAATGATGAGCATGAAGGGAACTTCACCTGCATATATAATTCTTCTGCTCGAGTCACGAGTCTTCTAGACTGCAGGTATCTGAGGATGTAAACTGAAACAAAAATTACCTGAAATGATCCGGAGCATTAGATATCTCCACAAACTTACAGGAAGTAATTGAACAATCGCCCAGTACTCCAACCAAAGGGTGAACCATAAAAAAATCAAAATATTCTACTTCTAAGCAACTAAATGATACTTCTCACAACCCAATTAAGCATCAGCCTATGAAATTCAAATGTGTTTGACACATACGATGAAACTAGCTATAAAGATGCCATATATGTTGGCTTTGATAAGCTTTCGGATTCTACATCCAATAGGTTGATACGTCAAAGCCAGCGCAATCGGACATCGAAATTCTCTCAACCTGTTATCAACCATCAAAAACTCTGTTAAGCTTCGAACGTTTTAGAATTGCAACGAAAGAACAAGAGTCCTGACAAAGACCTTGAGTTAGATGTTTCTGCACAATCTTGACACTCCGCAAATCCCTAAATGCGGCAAAAAAATGATCGGAAACTACTGAAAAAAGATTGAAAACAATATGAACAATGATGGGAGCCCTAATACAAATAAGTTCCTGAAAAAAGACTTCAGAGCTACTGTTGCTATTGAAGCCGTAAGGGCGGTAGTTCAAACCCAAAATCATCTATGCGGATGTTGAGTTTGTCACGCACTAGCTGCAATGCCTTCTCGTGCACAAGCAACACGTTCTCAGCATCTAGTCCCATTTTCTCTTCCTCGGAAGCATCCCAGATCTGGTGTTCTGGTATCTGTCAATTAGAAAAGCATCAGCCCAGCCTAACGTGATCCAGGCTCACCTTGGAAGGATAAGCAGCTAATCAAGGAAGCAAAGCTCTGCCAAAGAAGGCAACGAAGGAGGAAAAGATCCCAATCCAACTACACAAAGGACATGGTTATCATCAACAGAAAAGTGCTCCTCCAAAACAATGTGCTCTTCTCAACAGCAGATCAAACAGCAGTCAATCATTTCAAGGACTTGGTAATACCCATGAGATGTCCTCATTTCTGCAAAGCGAATCGCCAGAGATCTTACAAACTTTGTTGAGTACAAAATCTGCCTGCATATCATCCGCGTAGAGACATCAACATTGGTGCTCGGTCACTTGAATCCTCTAAACCTAGAAATATGCAGAGCGAGTTTCTCTATATGTACACGATGCATATACCAACTTCAAAATTTAACTCCAAATTTACAGTAAACCTAAAAAAATAGACGGATGCGAATACCAGGTTTTGAGCATTTCGATCAATCTGTTTGTCAGGAACACATAGAGCGCCTTGACGTCGAAAACCTGGAATACAGCGCAATTCTCCGCCCCGACAGATCCCATTTTCAGGGCAAGGTCTGCAATTATCTGCACATAAAGCCTAAAAATATCAGAAAACTTCACAAAAACATTGCATGATAACGCGTTCATACCCATGTAGTCCTTCTCCAATTACCAAAACACCCAGCAGTAAAGAGGGCTCGTTTCATTCACAAATGCCTGCTAAGTTCACCTTAGTTTGAAAATACAAATGTCCAAATCGCGACTAATAATGCAACATGTGGTAGCAAATTCAGGGTGTAACGGAGATTTTTCTGAATAAAATTTTAGTTTTATGGTACTAGGTGTCGAAGCAGCATTAGTGCAATTTAGAATTAGCATTATCGACTAGCATACTATGCAGTAAAAGAACTTGGAATTCATCTGTCAGTGAAACAATGAAAACCAGATGTCGAATGCACATCCATGTCATCACATTTACTACGCGAGATCTTGGGTTCATACCAGGCAAGCCTGTTTACAGCTCGTGTGCCAGAAAATACGTTGTTTCCAACCACTGTTCAAACTTCGACTCAAGGCCTACCTACGCAAACTTAGAGCGCATACTTTTGCACGGTTTCAGTTGGACTAATAAACGATGGTTCAATAATATTGCCTGAAATTTCACCATCGAAAGTGCTTCAATACACCTCAAAGCAGTAGGTCTAGACACCTGACAACGGCATGACGGCAAGTTACATTATATATATATATATATAAACTATGGAAAAATCAAAACTAAGCCACTTTGCGTAAACCCTAAAGCTTCACAGTTCAATGCAAGAAATTCAATAGCGAAGGCCAACCCCTGAAACTCAATTACACGAGTGTATTCCTCAAATTCACTGCAGAAGTTCAAGGCACCAAGTCATGAAAAAAATGGTTTGCACCTCGCAGGGGATCTTGCTGATCATCACAGAACGGCCGGCGCGCTTCCTCAAACCAACCAATAGCTGTAAGAGTCACGTTGTAGACGACCGCGGCAGTAAGCAAGATGGCAATGAGCTGGACGATCTGCTCTTTCAACGATAACGGTGTTCCAGACCGCTTTTTCCCTGAAGAGTGATGCTGTTTCTTCTTGTGCCGCCGGTCCTTATCCGGCTTACCGCTGCTCGTAGGAGTCGACGCCGGCTCGTACTTTGTCTCAAACTTGACCGGCGACGCGTAATGAGACGGCTTGGCGACACACACAGGTGAAGACTGCGGCAGTGGCATGCTTGATGAGGCGCTCTCATCTCCCTCTCCAATTCCAACAGATTTTATCTGGCTCACTCAACCACTTGCTCAAATCCCTCCACAGCTCCGCGCCACAAAAAAAAACCTTCAATACTGAGCAAAACTGCACCAAAATCTCCGAAAATTAGTCCAGGAACCGCGTCAAAAAAAAAAATTGGATAATCTGCTGCTTTTGTGTAAACTCTAACGAAGTCAAAAAATTAGCGACGGCCGAAGAAATTCGATCGATCGAGCGGAGGGGAACTCGATTCCTCGAGCTCAGAGCCCATGTCCTCGGCGATGACAAGTTCCAAGGCTTCTCCGCAACCTCATCCAAATATTGGATGTGGATGAATGAGTTATTGTCGTGATGAAAGTATCATTCGTTTTGGAGGGGAACGCTGGGCGCAGAGATTTCAAAATAATATATTAGTTTCAAAATAATATTATTTCAAAATAATATTATTTTCAAATATTATTTTCAATATATTAGTTTCAAAATAATATTTGAAAATATCGAGGAGTAAGAGAACGTTGTTCTCATGGTGATATGTTTTGTGCAGGAATACGTTTTTTTATTGTATTTCGTATGTTTGTATGAATGTACGCGAAGACGTAATCCGTTGCCCAACTCTTGTTCTATTCTGATGGTTTCATACAGGAAAAGGGAAAACGTCTTTGTATGAGGATGCTTAGCTTTTAATGTGGAGCTTATTTTTAATTATTTCTCATATTTTCATAACCTTTTTATTTAAGACATAAAATCTGATGGCTAATCCACAAAAGAGGTAGTTAATATCTTTATAATACTTTTATAATATTTTTATTCAATAATAAAATCCCCAGACAGAGTATTACTAAGAAGATTATGAATTTCCTTCATTCAATATTCACAAAAAAAGGGGGAGGGGCCAAAACATATAGAAATAAATTTACATGGGTTGTCATTCTTTAGATTGAAAAGAATACAGGACCCATTTAAAATATACGATAAAATTATTGCATAATATATGTATGAATATATATATATATATATATACTTGTCCCTAATGACAATATCTATGTATTTTATTTTACTTTTGTTTAGGGTTTACATATTGATAAACCCCTAAATCCTAAAACCAGGTTGAATGTACATATTCTCATTTTGATCATGATGTGCAGAATTCTAAAATTAGTCAACAATCTTGTGCAAGAATTGTGAACAAATGGAAAAAACCACACAAAACATAATTTTAATAAAATGATTTAGTAATCATAAAATATTCTAAGTTGAAGAATTCGAATTTTAAAAGTTTTTTTTTTTTTAGAATAATAATTATTGACCCACTTTTAAAATAGTTACAGAGAAAAACATCAATTTAAATTTACAATATGGATGCCATTTCTTAGTGTGCAAGTTTGTAAGATACCTCACAACATGTGTCAAAGCTATAGATGTTTATAAAATAATTTATAGGAATGAAGGAAGTGGTTAGTTTTGCACAATGTAATTAGGAATATGCACATTTAATTCATATATCATTGCAAACATTACAAGTTCTTCTTATTTAAATACCATTTTTCATTTAGGTTTAATGGGGAAAATATGGAATACATACAACAAAATACACCACTCTATTTTTTACATTAAATGTTTCATAGATAGTTATCTTCAAATTAATTGTAAAAGAACCTTGATGTTTTTTTGAAAACCATGCACAGCCTCACTTGTTTTCAGCAAATATTAACCAATAGATTGTTACATTTGATATTAAATCAAAGGATGTAAAAATATCAATTGTGAAAGCATCCACCCTCAAATAAAGTCTGATTCTTATTATGGCTGAATCCCAACATTACTCAAAGAAAATTAATTTTTTACACAATATCCTTTAAAACATTGGTGGATGTTTTTATCTTTTTAGTCTTGAAAGAACAATACCTACATCAAAGATATTCCTCACTCACACAATTTAAAAAAAAAAAAAAAAAAAAAAAAAAAAAAAAATCCACATTAGAATATCAAAAATATTTTAAGACACCTATTAAGAAAAAAGTAATGGTAATATTAAACATTGTTATTTTTTGTTACTTCTAAAATTAAAACTTTGCGTTTTTGAGATAAAATTAAGAAAGAGACTCTTCATGATGATGTAGGTGAGAGGGGAAAAAAAAAAAAAAAAAAAAAAAAAAAAAAAGTCAACATAAAACATGAAAATTTTTTATGTAGAAAGAATGTAGTGCCTACAAACCTCATCTAAAATATTGCTAATGCCACCATTACCCATCACCCTATTCAACATATTTCTTTAATATTTATATTCCAAAAAAAATGCTAATATTTCCAATATATATAAACATGATGAAAATTTGTGATAAAAGTAACAAAAAGAAAATTCCAACTAAAATTTGATTGAGAAATTCATAGGATTGTGGTGGCAATAGTAAAAATTATGGCGACGTAAGCAGTAGCCTTCGTTTAACCCTTCCATCCATACATTCATCCATCCATGAGATGGATGAATGGTCCACATAAACAACGATATTTTTCGGTCTCTGTCCATCTCTCTCTCTCTCTCTCTCTCCCCTCCTCCTTCATCTTTATCTTTCTATCAGTTATTTCTTTCCATCCCACCCCCTTTTTTACTTGTCCTTTCTTTCCCACTTCTGGCATGGGTGTTACAATTAACTAATTAACTAATAAATCAACCAGAAAGGGGCCAGAAAGGGGCGAGAAAGGGGGCTCCCCATACAAAGTAGTTGCGAGGGATGGCGATGGATGGTGATGGATGGTGATGGATGTGGATGGCGTTCGTTGTCCAGCCAAAAATCACCCCTTTTCATTCGTCCACACCTCCTTTTCCTTTCATGTTCATCCGCAACCCATTCCAGTTCGTCCCTTCTATCCATCTGTCGCCCTGTGGTGAAATGAAGCGGATGTACTATAAAAGGATGAATGAACAATCAGGGCTAGCGCACATCACCAACGCGACATCCATCCGAAACTTCATTCGTTTGACTCCCGTGCTGTGAGCTTCATTCGTTCCCCCATTCTTTTCTGACATACACACAAATCCCAATGATATAAACTGTTTCAATGGTATTTAATGTTGCTCCTCTTCCTCCTCATAACTGCACACCCTTTCCCTCATTCAAATTTATATCTTTGAGTATTTTAATAATGTGCCATTGAATTCGAAAAGATTGTGGAGGTGGGTGCTGCTGGCACACTGTTATCCATTAATAACATCATCCATCTCATCCATCCACCTACCATGGACGAACGTTGGATGGGGAATAGGAAGCTCGTTTCATCCATCCACATTCGTTCGTAAATGAGAAAGAGAGTGTACTAAAGTAACAGCAGTAGTAGTAGTAGTATTATTAATAATAATACTAATAATATATTTTTAGAAAAGCAATAATAATGATATCATGGCCATGTAAAGTAACAGCAACAAGGCACTTTTAATTCCCCCACTCGTTATTTATTTCTTTGAATAGTGTGTGTTATTTACTTATTCGTTTTTCTTCTAAAAATTAAATGTTTTTATTCTTATTATCATGATTGCACAATGAAGGTCATTACTCCTCATTCAAATTCCCTTCAACACTTGGAGAGTTAAAGAGTTTATTTGGGTTGTGGGGATGATCATGATTTTTTTTTTTTTTTTTTTTTTTTTTTAAATATTGATTGAATAGTTAAAACGTTTCTAGGCTAGATTGCTATGAGTTTTTATTGTATTTTATGTTTAAAATTTGTGGGTTCAAAATTTTTGTGTACAATCTAATGGCTACTGCATGTCATGTCGGCTTGCATGAATGTTGTCAGTAGAAGTATCTCCATAACATGTTGTGGCATAAAAGTTAAACACAATATCCTATATTGTTATTATTATTATTATAAAAAGAATAGGAATATGATGACTTTTTTTAATGTATTATATGCTTGTCGCCACTTTTGAAAAGTATATGCAATTCTTTCCATGACTTATACATGTATATATATATATATATATATATGCATTCATTGTTGGAGAGCAATTAGTTACAACATCATAAGTCTTTGAAATAACAACATGGAATTTCATACAATTTGAAATAATAAATTATCATTCTCTTTTATTTTATTTTACTTGTTTCTCCTTTTTTCTAAATTTTGAAGTTGGGAATCTGTAAATTTTACAAAATGAAAAAGAAAGATAAATTTTTGAGATGAATGAAGGAGAGAAACACAGATTCTAGAAAAGAATTAGAAATTGTAAAGTTTTGTTGAAATCAAAGTTGTTTTAAAATACTTCAGAGATAGAAGAAGAGAAACGAAAAGAAGACTATCATATCTATGGGCTTTGTATCTTTAAAAAAAAAATTAAATTATTCCTACTCTGTTAACATAAGTTAAACCAAGTAAATTTTAAAACTACAATAAAAATGAAAGTGAGAATCCTATCACAAAATTAATAATATATGTGCAATTTTTAATGAAGAAGTAATAAATAGTTACATAAAGGAACTGGAAAATATATGAAGTGATTTGATGTAGATATGAGTTGGATTATACATAGATATATATATATATATATATAAGTTAATATTAGATGTAAAAAATGCAAGGATTCAATACCATGTAAAATCATATTTATAATCTATTATTTCATTTATATTTTTTAATATTTAAAATCTATTTAAAATAAAAAAGGTTGTAAAAAAAGAAAAAGAAAGTGAGATATCAAAATTTGGTCTTATGGCATGATCTTTCAAGACGGACATGAACAAGATTGGTCACCATTTCAAGCATCCCATCCCATTAATGGTCAAAACCCCGACACAAGGCTCTTTCACACAACATACATACATACATACATACCCCAACAAAGGTCGTAATAATACTAATACTAATAATAAAGCCTTCATCTCTTACCCCAATAGTGAGAGAGAGACAGAGGCAAGCAGCAGTGACGAAAAAGAGCAGAATTCCAATTGCAGTGGTCCAACACAATTCCCAAGTTCAGACACTCCACACACACACACACACACAAATTCCACTCACTCACTCACACAGTCTGACTGACTTATTCAATCCACCATCCAGCACCTCCATCCCCCACATAACTTGGTTAGCCAGAGAAAGCCCACTTCGCTTCACTTCACTTCATCACTTCCCAGCAAGGCCGGACACACACACATAGACAGACAGACAGTTTGGCAGAGGGGCTTGTCACGGTGAGACAGTGAAACCCACGAGGCTGGGCTCCTCCCTCCCCACTCCTCCCCGTCCCCAGTCCTTGCACAGCACAGCGTGGGCACAACCCAGCACGCAGGCAGGCAGGCAGGCAGGCAGGCAGGCAGCTTTGCTACTGCAAGAACGACAACAATGCATGGAGGAGGATGGCCAAGGAAGGAATGAATGGCCAAGGAATGGAGGTAAGAAAAAAAAAAAAAAAAAAAAAAAAAAAAAAGGAGTGAGAAAAGAGATAAGAGAGGAAGAGAGAGCAGTGCAGTGCAGTGGGCCCATGTGGGCAGGACCATGCTTGAGCCCTGCTGGCTCACCACGGCTTCACTTTGTTCATAGCCCCCACTCGGCTTTTTCTACAGCCAGGTCAGGGGAGCACAGCACAGCACTTCCCTAGCATAGCCTCTCTCACTGTGCTAGTAGACTAAAAAACTAGGCTCTAGACCATCCATGCCAGCACTACTCCTCTCCCTCCCTGCAGTTAGTCTTTCACTGGAACTACGACCACGAAGTTGTGATATTCTTCTATTGCTCGTAGAATAAATCCCCAACGTAAGGGTAGTAGGTAGAGTTTGGGTTCTCGGAAGGGAATCGGACGTAGAAAGGGAGGGGAAGCAGTACATTATTTGTTTGTTTGTTCGTTTATTTATTTATTTATTTATTATTTTTTCAGCTTTTTAGTTCAGGTTGGAGTTCAGGTTTTAGGCGTGAAGGCGCTTTCGGCAGTGGAGATGTAGGCAGTGCAAGCTTGTGATGGATGCCCGCGAACGGTCAGAGGGGAAGGGGAAGTTGGAAGGATGAGAGCCAAGCGCTTGGAAGAATGGGATTAGGCCGAGACTCGAAACCAGAGATTATGTGAAATCTTGCGACTAGTAGTTCTGGTGAAGGGATCAGAAAAGGGAAAATGGGTCGTCGCGAGGGTGGGGGCAGTGGGGAGGAGGGCTTTTTCTTCTTCTTCTTTTTTTCAATGTTTTTTTTGGTGCTTTGCCACGTAGGATGAAAGGTGAATAGTAGCTAAATAAAGAGGCGTGCGGAAATAAACGCCATGCAGTGAGAGAGCGTGTAAATGGCCATTCTAAGCACCTGCAGATTCCTATAATGAACTTGCATTCAATCTATAGACTGTCTGGGATTCTTCCAAATGGGTTTACTTTTCGGTGCGTGACGAGATGGGTACCACAGCCAGCAGCTGATCACAGCATGTGAGGCAAAGTGACTGTTAGAGAGAAGGGGTCCTCGTCTGGCTCTCCCTCCTTCCCTTTTCTCTCTGCGGCTAGCTAGTTTCCTGCTGCACCTGACTGCCAGGCTCGCGCTCTCAAGCTTCCCTGCCTGACAACACTCTTTTGGTTTGAGCCGCATCGCAACTGCCCGTTGGCGTGAAACCAGTCGATGGAACCGGCTTTTTCCACTGCGATCGTACCTGCTCCATGGTCCGATCGGTGCTGAGCGAGCGCAAGTCGCACAGAGGGACGGTACGCTAGTGGCGGGCCTGGTTTCAAACCCATCGTACCCGTCTAGAATCGGTGCGGAAAAGACTGGCCAGGGTCTCCACTCATCGTCTTTCTGCTGCTTCTTTGACTCGTGCCGGGGAGCCAGCTGGTTGCGGCAGACCAGCGTGATTGACTTGCGGGCGACGAGTGTGGTGGCATTTGTTACGATCGGAGCTTCGCCATTTCGGGGTCGTTCCTTTGACTCTCGGCCGCTTGTGTGGTGGTGGTGGTGGTGTGAGAGAGAGAGAGAGAGAGAGAGAGAGAGAAAAGCGCGCTCGTGTGTTCTGTAACTGGACCAGCGAGCCAAGTGTTTTGTTGAATTTCAGCTCTGTGGCTTCATTGCAGGATGGGTGAAGTGCTTCCTCGATCAACTCACTCTTACTCTCATCCCCCTCAAGCTGGCTTTTCCAGAATAGTCATCTGAAAGCTTTGAGGTGGCGGTGCAGTGAGAGAGAGAGATCCATATCTGGTGATTGCTCGTCGCGGGCATCGCGCATTGCAGCTAGCTTGTGGTAAGCCGATGAGCCTTCAGCAATTTGTTGAGTTTTCTGTCATGTTTGTTCACAGCTGCGTCCCCGTTGCAGGCGAGACTCTGAATAAACTCGACTGATCTGGGTTTCATCTTATTGCTCTATTTCCTGGTATCCACTCGTTGGTCGGTATCCATTGCTTCGACAATCTAACTAAGAGTCTCTAGGTGGTTGCTTGCGAAATGGCTGTATTTCTGTAAGATTTCGGCTAAGTTTTAGCTTCCTTCGAGGAATAGTACTTCTAATTCTACACTGAGCGGTGACTATAGAGTATGATGCGTCGAAGCCACTGTGAAGTGGACTAACTCTCTCCTGTGATGCTGCGAGTACTGCTCGGCAACACCGTATAGTTTATGAAGAAGTAGAGTTATGTTTTTACTAGAGTCTCCTGCTGCAGCTTCTAATTCCGATGTCACATACCCGGGTTTGCATTTTGGAGAGTTATCCAGAATAGTCTGTCTCGGATAGTCTAGAGATTGCACTGGAGCCAGAAGCTTGTTACCCTGTTTTAGGGCAGATCAAGAAGAAATCTAGAATGCTCAGTGTTTGTGGTCACTCAAAGCTTGAGGGCTTTCAGCGATTCCCAGACCTCTCACCTAACCTTTCTATCTTTAGCCTCTCGGGCTTTTTTAATCGCCTCGAAATGTGTATCCTTCCGCCACGATGTTGAACTGGAACATTTCACCTGCTTCCCACTCAGAACATGCTCAAGTCTGATAGTACTCTCCTTCGCAGAGATTGGCCGGTTGAAGATGTTGATGAAGAGCTTGAGGCGATGATGAATCGTCATCGCACTCTGTTTCACTGAATCACGAAGCAGATAGGGACATAGTTCAAGAATTATTCTCGAGGCCTTAGCTCAACTGCTGGATGTTGCTGAAGTTGGCATCAGTAGCAGCAAACAGAGCCTTTCAGTCGTAGCCGAATTTTGACTACTTCAATCCAGAGAAATTGGGGGGGGGGGTGGCAAGATTGTGTGGACACAACTTCGAAGGAGACTATCAAATCGCAGCCCTCATTGGTGACTTCTGAGCATGTTGACGAACTTCAATCATAAAAACCTCAAGAAATCTGCCTGATCAGTAGAAGTTGGTGCTACCAATCTAAACGGCCAACACTGTTGAGGGATCTTAATTTTGTGTGTTGCTGCCAATTGGGTGGCAATATTTAACGCTATCTATGGTCGCCTGCAACCAGACTGGAGATGGCGGGCGGACAGTACAGGCCGATCAGGTAAAAGCAGCTCCTGGTACTCTAGTACACGATGTGGAGACAGAGAGTCTTCCTTATCCGAAATCCAGAGCTGGTCACAGAGCTCTCGATTCTAAGTCTTGCAACCCCTGCTCCACTCCCGCCAGCTTCAAAGAGGGATACCATCACCGAGTAGGGAAGGACAGCCCCACTCAGCATATCCTTCTCGGCCGGCTCCAAAGCGAAGACGAATCAGGTACTGAGAATTGAATTTCACTTTTCCCGGAGCAAATCTTTGTATGCACAGAAAACAGTCGGTGTCTGTTTTCTTTAGCTTACAATTTGGGTTGCACATGAAGGTGAAAGTAGCCCTACATGCGTGATCAAAAATTCAGCCATGCGGAGCAACTCGAGCAGTTCAACGATGTCCACGATTTCCAAGGCATCTAGTGAACCTGGCAGAGGCCGAGAAGGAAGGTACAGAGGGACGAGGCGTGGTGGGATATCGACCCCAGACTATGACGACGAAGCCTCGCCTCGTGCATTTCCTGCATCGGAGCCACGCAAAGTAACGTACCTTCTGGGGCAGCAGCTCATTCGCAAACTCGGTGGCTTCCTCTTGTGAAATTTTTCTGTCCGCGCATTTGAGACATCTGTTGTCTCTCTAGTTAGTTTACTTTGTTAAGAACTGTGCGTCGTATTCACCTCGGAACACGATCCAGCGAAGTGATCAAATGAATGTCCTGATTGATTTCAGATTGGAGATACACGAAGACTTGAGAAATCTGGCTGCACCATCCCCACAAGGCCGATCCTGAAAGGTCATTTTCTGGAAGAATCAAAGCGTTTTGCAAGTTCTGTTATTGCCAGCATGTACACGCCATGGTCGATGTCGAGGCATGGCTAGACCTTGTGGTATCAGTGTGTCTCGAATTTGCTGCCATAGCGAAGTTTGTTGGGACGTAAAAGCAGGGACATGGAGGGCTGTAGTTTAATTCTGTAACGTCTTGCAGGAGCGCCGCTTCTCCGGCGAGTAGAGACCGATTCCAGCGCTGCCAAAGAGAACGGCTGGTCGATGGCCCACGATGATTTGCGAGGAGAAGCCAAGGAATCCCAAACGGCTCCCTTCAAATCCATCCAGTCTGCACTCGCGGACAAGACTGTGGAGCCGGGTGCGCGGAAGGTGAAGCGCGGTGGAATTCCCCTGACCAAAACGCCGCAATCCGCCAGCGTCATGAACGGATCCGCCGGGATTTTCAGCTTCAACGCAACTTACATGCCTCGAACTGGATACGACTCCAACTCCCTTCACGAGCTTGATGGAAAAGCGACAGAATCGGACAGCCTTACCCGCGTGCATGCGCACAAGACTCTCAGGATACCGCTCCTGAAGCCCACACCCTCCAAGTGGGACGACGCTGAGAAGTGGCTGTCGTGTGGTGACACGCCCGCGAAGACGACGACCACGACCACTCGTAGTACTAGTGGACCTCTGTTGGCTCAAATGGTTGCGAGCCAGGCCGGGATACTGATGCCGCGGCGAGGACCTCTTAGCTCGCAATTTGATCGGTATTACTCAGGTCCCTTAACAGGATTCGCATTCCAGCAAACCACTGGATTAACCGAAAATGTGGACGTTGCTGAGAAGAAGTCGTCGGCAAGGTCGCCAGGTGCAGGCGGCGTGCTGCTAGACTTCTCCCCGGACGAAAAGGAGAAACTAAACTTGTTGCTAAATCGGTACAGTTCCATGGAGGGCGGGGTTGAAGCGGCTAACAATGGAAGCGTCTCTCCAGAGTGCAATGGCAGCTTTCTGAAGCTGGCGCGGCGAGGGGCAAGACCAAAAGTGGAATCCCCACCCATAGACTCGGAGCTGAGAAATGAGTTCTCTCGCATTGCTGCGACACGGGACATGGGCACTGCGATGACACCAATCGTGTCGGTCGAGGCGTCTCGCACAGGTACCCCGATCAGATCCACCACTCCCGAGAAGAACCCAGTGAATAATATCCAAGCGGGGCCTACGATCATCGCCACTTGTAATGATGATGCGCATGGAGCAGCGACGGAAAACAAAGCTGCTGCTGCCGAGTCTCCGCGTGCGTGGAGTGAGAAAGAACTGCAAGAGAAAACGAGGCAGGAGATTTTAGCGCTGGGGACACAATTAGGGAAGGCTAACATCACTGCGTGGGCGAAAGGGGAAGAGAAAGATGTTGAAACCGTGCTCGAAGGTAACAAAGGTGCGCAAGAGTTGGAAAACCTGCAGAGGTCAGTCCTGGCAACTCGCGCTGCAGCGTGGGAGGAGGCAGAGAAGGCGAAGTATATGTCTAGATTCCAGCAGGACGAGGCCAAGATACGGGCCTGGGAGGAACATGAGAAGGCCAAGGCGGAAGCTGAAATGCGCAGAGTCGAGGTAAGATTTGAATATCACCTTCTGGTGTGTGAGTTGGTCGATCATTGTCTACTCTTTTTTTAATAGTTGCTGAGGATTAATAGATATATAGAGAGATAGATAGATAGATAGATTGATTGATTCATTGGTATGCGAGTTGCAGGTCAAGGTAGAGCACATGAAGGCTCATGCTCTGGAGAAACTAACAAACAAGCTTGCCATGGCGCAGCGTCAAGCTGTGGAGCTCAGAACCGCAGCCGAGGCACGTCGAGCCAAGGCAGCTAACAGAGCAGCAAGGAAAGCAGAAGCTATGAAGACTCACGGCAAATTCATCAACCTTCTCTTCTTATCTTATCTTTGCACGTAGCCGAATAAGTCACCTATCTCTTGGACTCTCAAAAGTTTTGATTCTTGTAAAATACGAGAAGCGTGTACATGCCCAGACCAGATTTGGCACAACCCCCACCTGAAATACCCGCTATCAATTGTTCCAGAGTTATGAACAACACCCAACTCCTCTCGATTCTCACTTTCGCAACGCTTTTTTCTACAAGCCTTTTGGCGATGAACGAAACTCAACGCAACTCAACCTTGTGTGTCAGTCATCTATCGACCCCCATCTAGTGAGCGATAACGAATCACACCCACACACTCAAGCTCTGCACGGAAATTTCAGAAACCCGCCTGCAGCTACCGATATCCGATTAATGAAACTAGCCTCGTAACGAGTGCAGATTAGCCGCCGTGATAGGTAAATAGTCCACTTCAATCAGACGTGATCCAGATTGGATCCAGCTTTGTACCTATCATATTCTAGTCCCAGGCGGCTATGGAGTCTTACTCTCGTGGTCTATTCGTAGTACGGATTCGTAGAATCATACTATAGTCCCAAGTGACTGCGAAGTCTCTGCTTCATGTACTTATGTTCCTGGAAGGTAGAACCGGCTATACATTAATATCTAATTTCGGGTGACCATACAATCTTAATATCATGTTCTAAATCCAAGTTATTGCGAAGTTTTAGTATCATGTTGCAAACACTGTCTTGGTATTATGTTTTGTGCAAAGATTTAGTATCTTGTCTTAGTCATGTGTAACTTACTTGCGGCAGTGCCACCACTTCTATGATGATAAAAAGATGAATTGTATTTTAATGTTGCTTGAATTCTGGAAGATTAAAGAGTCTTATTTGCAGCTATGCTATGCGCTTAGGATATATGAGTTGTTAATCACTAAACTAGCTTATAATAGTGCGGTGTACAATGGTTTCATATGTATGATTTAAGACTAGAAATTCAAGGTATTTAATTATTGTGATATGTATTTACAAATATATATTAGGTTTATTAAGACCAAGAGATGAGAGTTTCTTATTAAACCTAATATATATTTGTAAATACATATATTAGGATTGCTACAATTGGTACCTCTGAAATTCTGGTTTTTGATATTATTCTTTATTAGGATTTTTTTTATAAAAAAAAAATTATTATTTTTCCTTTCAAAAATAACAAAAAAAAAGTTTGGTGTTTTCTTTTTTAATATTTTATTTTAGATAAAGCAAAAAATTTATGTGAAAAAATTAATTTGTTGATCAAATTGAATATGATAAAATTATTTGATTACTTAACATCAATAAAAAATATTACATATCAATAAAAGTTTAAAGCTAAGTTAAAGTATATGATAAAAACATGGAGTTTTGAGCCCCTGCTAATAAAAGAAACATAGAAAATTATCAATCACTATCTTGATTTATTATTTTTTATCACACATGCATTGCTGAGAAATCTAGTCGATCTTCTCCATCCCAAAAATATACGTCATTAGCAATACCCTTTTACTGCATGTTTTTAAATTATATACTATAAGTACATTAAAGAATCACTTTAAATAGTTTAAACCTTTGCAAATTGATGTTTCAAAAAAATTTTTAAAAAGAAAAAAGTATTGATACTCAAAAGTATGGTTTTATTTAAAGAAACCAAAATATTAAGAAAAAAGTTTATCAAAAAACTTACAAATAATATTTTTAAAATGGAAATAAAAAAATAACACTCTTAATAAACAAAGATTATTTTTTAAAAAAGCTTGAATTGTAATAATACTTACTTTAAAAAATAAATTTTATAATAAAATATTCACTTTAAAGATTAAAATATATCATCTATCTATTATATTTTTAATTAATAAATATTTTTTTAAAAATAAAATAGGTTAAAAGAGAAGTAAAGAAAAGAAAATATATGCCATTTTTGCATTCATACTAGTATACTACATATCACTAATAACTATATTACATAATGCTATTCTAGTAGGTGTCTTAGGATCACTTTATATCTAGGGACCTTCTTTAAATGGCCATGGTTCGAAAGTCTTACCAAGGTCATCTACTCAGTGAAGAAAAGTCTTCTTATAGTCCAAAAGCCCTACAAGGAAAAAAATAATAAAAAATGAGGTGGAATGTAATAATTTCCTACATGGCATTTAAAAGATTTAGTTTTGAGAGAAATTCAAGAAAATCTTGTCAATAAAATGCTTTAAAAAACCATATAAAATCATTTAAAAAATAATTTCCATATTTTTTGGATCAAGACATGGACTGAAAATAATAAATCAAGGAATGGTTTTCATGATAATTGTAACAAAACTACACCCTTTTAAATAGTATCTGAGATCCCTTGGCCAAACTGTCATATGGAGACATCCATCTGTTCCCATCATCTCACAATTCATTATGTGTAACATCGTGATAAGCAAAGAAACAAAAAAACACATTTGGCAGTATAATAAATAATAAAAGACGATACCATCCAGTGCGAAAATACAATAATATATATATATATATATATATGTATATATATACATATCTATAAAATTAGTGATTCCAAGCCCGCTGCCAAGGCCCTCGTCTCATGGTGGCGACGCCGCGGCCGTCACGCATAGCGTCATCAATTCCTCCGAATGTTGTCATTCACGCGCCGCGTTTGCCGTATTGAACAACGTTGTGAACTGTCTTGTCTTAGTTTGCAGTCAATGAGAGAAGAAAACAGAATGTTTCGACCATTAATGCAGAATCCGATTGTCTGACTGGTTGATGAAGGGCTGCGTCGCGAGCAAGCTGTTTGGTTTTTTGTTTTTTTTGTTGTAATGAGGCCTGCCAGCGACGTTCGCGACTGCGTGGAGTTGTGGGAGGGATTGGATTGAGGTGACCATAGACAGGGACACCCCATCATTGTCACATGCTGTAGAAGGAACGGTTAGTTCCAGACCTCGGACCAGGTTCTGGCTAATGACTCGACAACGCCCTCCTTCTGATTGCACACAGAATAGCGCTATTACACGTTACATCGCCTGCATCACGTCAGCAACGCCAAGCTGAGTCTGCAATCTGAGATTGCAGCATCAAATTCTGTTTCTAATGTGTCCACAGAGGGTGCTGACAGAACATGGCTTTTCTTCTCCCATTTTCTGCTTCTCCACTACCAGATGAAATGGTTGGAAAATTTTGGCGACACAGTTGGAGAGTGGAAGAGGATGAAGAGCGAGTGGACGCTCAGTTCATAGCAGCTTCACATTTTAGTTTCGAAACTTCAGCGTCCACATACTCAGCGAATAGTACTCTCTATCTGATCAGTTCAACATACTATTTTGACACGTTTAAGTGCAAAAAACTTGTTCAGGCATGAGTCTCAATTGTAATATGGCGATTAGAGGCAGTTGCGAGGCTAGTAAAGGACAAGAATTAGTAATGTTGATGAAAAAGTGGCACTGAATGTGTATCTGTGAGAAAATTGACTGAAGAAACATTGCTCCAAGAATGGTTGGAAAAGGACCCTCTCATTATCAAAGTACTCGATTCAAGCAATTTTGAAGCCTCGAGGGTATCGAACATGCATTATCTTCCTCCAAGACAATCATCCCACTCAATGATTACCGCGAGATTGGTAATCTCGTGACCTAGCTCTCGTTCCAACTAATGTGGGTCGCAGCTGTAAACTAGGTTTGCCTTGATCTGACGACAGGGATGAGCAGAATCCCCATCAAGAAGCACCCGCCGTGGTTGACATCGGAGAAACTAGGGTTCAACATTGCGACTTTAGCTAGGTGCCGTGTGTTACACATTGCGAGGCTTCATGGAAAAATGACCTGCGACCTGTTGCTATTGTGCAATGGATTAGGGCCCGAGGGTACCATCCGCTCAGACTGGAACGGCGTAGGTTTCCTTTGTGGCAGTCGGTAGTTGACAAGAATTTCACGAGTTCGTAATCCTTCTACAACGTCGAGCATGCTCGACGTCGACTTCGCAACTTCCTTCTTCATGCACGTGAGTTGCGCGTCACAAACAAGGTCATCGTCTTGTTGGACAAGCCTACGAAACCGACCTCGTCGACCGACTAGGACATTCCAGCTTTGCTCCACATCCGACCGCCCTACCAATGCCTATATTCCACGTCGGTAGCGTTGATCCAAATCAGCAAACTTAGCATTATTTTTCAATTTCTTTCGACAGGTTGAAAATTTCTGACTCCGTTGTGGAGTCTAAATATGAATAATTCATCCTTGAACTCAAACTAAAATTTACAACGATCAGGCGTTTCTGTGCAGATTAAGAACCAGTGTGCGGCTATTCGAACTGAATGCTCTCGGCAACGGTCAGAAGTCTCACATTACGTGGATTTAGATTCTTGATCGAAGCCTCAGAAGCTTCCAAGTGTCGCGAGTTGTTGATGTAAAATCCTGCCGAACGTGCCCATCAATCAAAACCACAAGAAATCACCTCAGAAGAAGCACTTAAGAAGATTACAAATCTCCAACTTGGCCGCAATCACCACACAACCTGCAACATCATCTATAACCAGAGCTCAAGAGGTCAAGAGCTAACACAAGTTACTACAAGAATGCGTAATACACAAATCGCCTCCGAAAAGATCTAACATCATATCCTTGCACTTCTGAACAGTCTAACATGTTCATTGACCTCGTAATGAATAATTCCACTTGGCCATGTTGGGTGTTCGTATACGTCTTTTCGTCATCATTTATGAATTTCTTAAACAACCCATCGTTACTGTTCCATGAATAATCTTGCAATTTAAAATCGCACCAATCACGCTGTCTCTCGTAAGCTCTTCTAATTGAAAAGCACATTAACTACATGGGTACACGTCGGTTTGCGTGCTAGTGCAAGGGAGCGAGAGAGAGGGAAGAATTCCAGAAATGCGAGAGTGAAGGGAATATTTACCTGCCGGAGGTTCAGGAAGAGACCGGCTAGAGACATGAAGTGATGCCAGCGCAATCAGCAGCACCATAGCAAAGCTCCAGCAGACCGCCATTACAGTGCTCCTCTGTCACCAGCCACAGCGACGTCCTCGGAGTTGCAAAAAGAAAGGCAGTATTACAGAGGGACATGAACAAAAGTGGGTTCAATTCTGAGGTGGGAGCTCGAAGACCTTCACCTGTCGTCTGCCTTCGGATTCACCCTGTTCTTAAATACCCAGAAATCGAGCTCTAGACGGAAATTCACAACGGAGCTCGGACATTCAGAAGTATATCCAGGAAGAGATAGATTAGCAGGTCAGAGCAGTGCTTATCTGAGACACGTTCGTCGAAGATAATTCTTGCCACACAATCGAGATCCAAGCAGAGAGATTAGATGTCAGAGACTTCATTACACATCTTAGAGAAGGGGTGCTCACCGCAACCATACTGAAATCTTCTTCAGATAGTCATCGCTGTGTCATCGTCGAAGCCTCAAGATGTGGCCATCACCTCAGGAGCTATGTCACACTAGCTCGTTCGGCATTTCCCAGAGCTTGAAAAAGCATTCGTGACGTCGAACCCACATGCAGTTGTGTGGTGCACACAGTGATCCTCCGATTCCCAAGCACCCTGAAACAACTGCCAATCCAATGCGACACAAGCCTGGTTTGTGCTTCACGAGCTCACCAATCCAGCTTCCAAGGCACAATCCATTGGCTCTGATCAGCGGTTGCTAACACTGACAGTTACTTTAAGAGGTTTCTTGCAGCGGTGGTAAGTAAATGAGACGATCTGATTTTGAGATTGTCGGTCCAATACACGACGTGGTCGACTCACACAAGACTCACTGCAGCGGCTCGCACGAGCATTCTCATCTCCGACACATTGGAAATTCGATCGCGTAGTTTTATTTACTTCCTCCAGCGCTTCAATTGCTACGGATCTGCGAGCGCCAGAGACGTCGGCCGCACTTGACGGATGGCCTGCAGCTACGCGAAGTGAAAACGCGGCGTGAGTAGCGCCTTCTTGAGTATTGCGGCAGACGAGGACTTGGTTGCGGTATTCATCATCCCTGTGAGAGTATTAATGCTCCCGGCAATATATCAAAGAAGATCGTCGCTCAGATCACATTGCATTGCGGCATTGAACCTGGTTACGGCATCCCCCACTTTGAAGCAACTAGATACCACCACCACCACCGCCCCTGGTCGGCTGGAGTAACGAACACGGTGGGGTCACACCGTGATTCAGTTAAGGTAGCCTCTGCCACACACTACATCGCCAGCCCTCAGCGCTTCACTCTCACGCAACCCGGAGCTCCAAACATGAACTCCAACTCTCGCTCATCACCCTCATCATGTCCGGGATTGCATTCGTGCCCCGCACCGTCTCTGAAATTTATTCGCGATCTCCCTCTCACTCTGGTTCAGAAATTAAAGCGCAAGCAACACAATCAATCTAATCGGACGAACCAGTTTTCTTCAATACAAGCGGTGAGTTAGAAACTATGAAGGTTCGAAACGGGCGCGATGGACTGTGGCCGGCCACCTACACAACAACTGATCTCTCTATCCAACTCACTGAGCAGTTACCGATCAGGCGAAGAACTTAATGCGAAACATGTGTGAGCATCTGCAGCCTCTCTAAGTTTCTTGATGGTGTTGGGAATTCGTGAAGCACCGTGCGTCCTCCGCAAGTGCTTTTATTAAATACGTCTCTTGGCAAACGGCGGCGACAGTACACGTCCCCAACCGCTTTCATGATCCACAAGCGAGACTCTCACTTTGAATCTTCCTCTCCCTGCTACAGACTGTGGCTTTACCAACAGACCTTCAGCTTCTCACAGATTCTTATCCAACACGACGCAACACCCTCACGCTTGCTCGCGACCTACTCCCACTCACAGACCCAATTGCAGGTTGTGGATTCCTCCCCTGCGAGCTCAGGATCTGTATCCATCGAGAAAACTGAGTCGCAATTCTTCAGCCAAATGCGTCACGACGGTGCGTGTCTCTTGGTAGATGACACAACAACCAGAATTCTAGCCACCGTCATTCTCTCTCACTTCACATCTCTCGCAGGCACTTCTCGTCAACCTGCGGAAACAACCAGAACCACAATGTTCTACATCTGATCTTCTACTAAACATCAGCAGATAAATCCAAACAATCTGCACTCCCAACGCTCCGTTCAGAAGCCAGTCGAAACATGTTTCACAAAACCAGCTCCGCACAGAATTCGACTTCTGAGTTGCAGTGACGAGCTCTTATATCACCACTTACCGCTCCGGAGACTGTGGTCTCGTGTCTTGCAGTGCTTGTTGGTGTTGTTTTGTAGCAGTTTTGTTGTTGTTGTTGTTGTTATTAGTGTAGTACTGGTCTGATTCGTGGCGGCCACTTTGAGAGGCCTCTGTGGAGGGGTACCCACAGTGCAAGGCCTGATCTAGCCCCACGCCATCGCTTCAACGCTTCAGAAACTCCGCTGCACTGTTCCCGCAGTTGCTGTACCCCACACACCCTCTCTCTCACCATTGTCTTGATCAGCTTCTCTGTAGCATAACATGCATGGTCTTGTGAGTTTTCCTGCTCCTTCTTCACTGTTTTGTGCCCCCAATAACTCTCACTCATTCTTGCCATTTTTTACAGCCACATGCATACACATTGTGTTTCTCAAACTTGTTCATCAAATGATGTGAGACAGTAGACCATGGTCACTAGCTGGTAGGGCTGGTGCTACTGGCACACTTTGAAGTGATATTAGCTATTAGCAGTACACAACAAGTTTGCTGATTGATAGTGTCTGTGTAGCCACTTGCACTTGATATCAAGTTCTAACTTTTTTCTCATAATTCTTGCCTAACTCTTGGGTTTAGGCCACCCTCGGTTTTTGGCCAAGGTCTTCTTGGCCTTTGCTGTTTTTAGACCTTATGGGCTCTGCTCCCCTTGGTTCTAAGTGCTGATTTTAGCGGGAGGGTGCATGGAAAGACAAATACATATGTATGCATACATACATATAGATAATATTTGTTCAAATTGCCTGACATTCATTAATGGGTGAAGAAAACAATTACCAAGGTATGAATTGGGCACCTAATTTGACGTGGCCATGTTCTTCTCAATGTGATATATTTAATTGTTTTTAGTTACATTGAATGATGTTGATAAAGCTTGAAGTTAATAGAAATATGTTAAATTACTTTTAATCTAAAATTGTGAATTTAATTTTAATTAATATTATAAAAAATATTAGTGTAATTTACTACAAAACAATTAAAAAGAATAAGATTACTAGATTCTCTAGACTTGGTAAAAAATTGAAAAGAATATTATTCTTCAAACATGTTGGATTGGAAAAAAAGAACACCTAATAAATATTATAAAATACATGAATTCTTATATGCTATTCTATTTATAAAGAAAATTATTGATGAAGATAGATTTTTTGATGCTATCAATAATAATAGGTAGGAATATATATAATCATCTTAAAATAATAATATATAATAATATATAATAATTCTAAAATCTAAAGCTTTGATTGATACAAATAACATAAAATTTTAGAAAGTTTGGCATTGATAGTAGATAAAGTAGAAAAAAATGGTTTCTTATTTGATTTTAATTATTATTATTAATAATGATATATATTTTTTATACCATCAAATTAATTTAATTATATACTACTATCAAAATTATATATATATATATATATATATATATATAGGTATGACTTATTATATCATTATATTTTAAGCTTTATTAATATAAAAAAAAATCATCATAAGACTCATACAATAAATACATTGAAAAATTAGTATGAATAATAATGAACTTGTAAATTTAAATCTTATGTATATATATATATATATATATATATATTAAATTATTTATAAATGATAAGATTTTATAGTAAAAATAAAAGATAAAGATTAAGTCACATATTATGATTATTTAAAGATAAATGATGATATAAATATTGGTAAAAATAATTGTACAAGGTATTGTGTCAAAGACACTATTTTAATTCCATTTATATTGGTATGTGGATAAAAGAATAATTTTAAATAAAAAAGAAAAAAACCAGTGTTAAGAAATTATATCTATAAAAATATACATGTGAATATATATTTTGTATATACCATTCTTTGAGTAGAAAAAAAAAGAATATATCTTTGAAATAATAGTAAAATTTATTGTAGGACAATACTTGGTATTATTATATATAAGATAGGTGTCTTTAAAAAAATTGTGTAATTTATTCTTTATTTATTAATTTTTACTAGAATTCATATGTTTATTTAATAATCTTAAAAAAGAGTTTAATATTATCAAAATTTTATTTAAATTTTATTTAATTTTTTCCTAATAATTTTATAGTAGCATAGATTATTAAAAATAATAAACAAAGCTACTTATATAATTTTTTTGTTCAATGAAATCAAAGAAAAATAAAATTATCAAATCCAATGAGATCAATAGATGGATGATGATAGATAACCGACAAAGTTTCATTCATCCTAACAATGGAGAATTGGTTCCTATAATAGAATCATTCTACTTAGTCACAAAGTCCATGCTTTATTCAATTAAAAAAAAATCTAATTAGATCATAATTTGATGCTTATGTATATTGCCTTATATAAAATATTTTTTCTTTAATCTTCCATATTAATATAAATTATATGTGATTATTATAGTATTTTAAGAATAAAAACAATTAATATATCTTTCTATATATTGTTATTCATATGAAATATTTTTTATTAATTTAAATTTATATTATACTAAAAATTATTACTTTTATCAGATTTTTGCTATATGTGAATTAAATAATATATACCTATCAATAAAGATCTATTATATAATTTATGTTTTAAAAACTATTCTATTTGTTATTATTAATTAGGATTTTTAACTTTAATAAAATTTTCATGTATTAAAATATTCATTTGTCCACATTATATATTTTTTTTTTTATATTTACATAGTATACAACATGATTAAGAAGAAAAAATGTTTTTTTAAAAAATTTCTTATTTTTTTTTGGGGTTCACATTGACCACTTCTATATTAATCAAGAGCTCCTACTACTTTGAGGATACACATAGACTATGGCCACAAGTAGCATACATCTTCAATCATTTAGCAACATTCTTGACAATCCAATTCAAAACATTGTAATATAAAAAGCAATCACAATTTGATAGACAACTTTTTTACGATCCATAGGCTAGAGTCCGATTCATCCATGCTTGGTATGATGTATTCTTAAACATAGTATTAGGTACCTATTGCAAAAAAATTGTGACAATCCTTGAGTATGTTTGGCAAGTAAGCAATTTAATTTGAAAAGAAAAGAAGACAAAGAATAAATGAATCTATTAAAAATAATTTAGAAAATTAGATAAATCTAAGAAAGCAATACAAATCAATTAGTTGGATAGCCAAACATGAATGAGACTCAAATAAGTACAATATCTCATAGACAAGATTTACATTTCGAAATTAAAAGCTACTGAAAATTCTACAGTAGCAAAGTAGTCCCGTATAGACAATCAGTGTTCAAAAGATTTCTTTAAGTTTCACATTAATAAGTATAAGTGCTTAAATATATAGAGCTCATTAACAAAGGCTATAGTCCAACAACGTTAATGGAAATTTTTACTTACATATATCAATTCTACAAAATTCTCTATAATACCAATAATACCAAGGTCAAAAATATCCAAACAATAGAAATATATGCCTAAATAGTATTTCAATCAAAATCATAAGAGAATAAAATAATAACCTTATAATAGTAGTTACAATGATAGAATTTTATTAGATAATGAAAGATCTATTCAAATACAAAACAATGAAAGATGATATGATTATAATTGAGTTCTTCACCAAAATATAGCATATAATTGAATGGAATCTTATGGAGGGCTTTAATAAAGCCTTCAAAAATGGATACTTTCATGATGTTATCAACCAAGGCTTCATCAATGTAATCTCTATAGACGAAGCAATAATAAACATCTACAATTACTAATCCATTATTATTCTTTTAACAATCTACAGATTGATAATAAAGATACTTGTCAACAACCTTTAATCACTTTTCTTGAATTATATATATTCAATCAAAATAGGCTTTGTAAAAGTCCAATATATTTTGGAGAATGTGCTACTAGCTGAGGAATCAATTTATTGAACTGAAAAAATAATCAAGACTTAATGATTTTCTTCTTTAATTTTTAAAAAGCTTATAATAGAATTAATTGGATATTCTTTTAATAGATAATATATAAATTTAGATTCTTTGGAAATAGATAAAGTAGAGTGCAACATTCTACCAAAGTATCTAATCTATGGTCATAGTAAATAGGTATAAGAATAATAAGTTTATACTTGAATGCTTAGTAAGGAAAGATGGTCCCTTATACCATATATGTATTTATTTATCCTGGACGTATTATCCTACATGATAAATAACTTGACATACAATATAGAGAATTTAGAACTATCAAATAATACTACAGTTAGGAATCAATGTTTTGTAAATGACACAATATTGTACCTTTGCAGAACCCTCAAGAATCTTCATTGCAACTTTGAAGTCTTAGAACTCTTTTTCTCCTTCAAAATCAAGGATTTTTACAATATCAATATAATTAATACTTTTCACAATTCTAGCACTTTTGGTTAATTTACAAAATATTATCCAAAGTATGGCTTTTGATAGCAAAAGGTCTTTCCATCAAAAAATGGCAAACGAAAATTAACCAACTTGGGCACTACAATTTGTCCTTGGATCAACAACATGAGATGAAAAAAATACACTTTTTTTAGCTATTTTCATATCATCATTATATAAAGTAAGTATACAATAATATGTCAAATAATAGAATCAGAACATATACATTCACCTCAGATATGGCCTTCTATGAGAACCTTTCTACATCATCTACCTAAAGCTAATAAGATAATTTTACTCTACAAAATGCCAAAAGCTTGTATTCAATCTTCAAGAATATTCTATAGAATATTTTTCTATGGACTATCTTGTATTACACATGATGTCAAAAGTGTGAGCATAACTTCATGAAAGGTCTCTTCTACTTTGAAATTGCATGTATAAAGTATAAAAAACTAGAATACAAGTAAAGATAGGAATATGGATGAAACTCTTAAAAGTCAAAAATCAAAGAGTATTATTAAACCATGCTACAATAGAAGCAAAATTCTTCACTATATGGATATAAGCTGACATATTCTATTTAGAAAAAATACACCTTAATTGAAAGTCCCTCCTCCATTGAGACTTCTTATTATCGACATATATATTTATTCTAATATTTATTTATATTATTAAATAGAAATAGATAAAATTATATTTATTTCAATATATTTTTTTAGATAAGCTTTTTAAAAGCTTTATAGATGCTACTTTGACTTTATATTTATTTATAGTTGATTGATAGGTTAGAAACTTGATCAAAAAAATAACCACGTATTGATAGTTTGTAAAATAAGCTAACTATGTAGCAAACATATAAAAAACTTGTCTTGCAAGTTAAGATATATGTCTTGCAAAGTCCACATATTTTAGAGATCCTATAGGATATTACTATGTAGCTCCTAATTAAGAATATATATATAGAGGCAAGAGTAAAGCCTTCTTCACTCTTGTTAATGCTTTTTTAGTCTTTAGTCTTGTTTCAAGACTTTTGAGTTTTCTTGTTTTTGGCTATAGCCATTCTAGTTTAATACTATATTATCTTTGAATGACTTTTTAGTTCTTTTGAGTGATATAAGAGTATATTGAGGATTTCTTTTTTTGAGCTTCATGTCTTTAACAGTTTGAAAAGAGTGCTATATTATTGTTCTTGTCTTGTTTTAGAAGTGAGTGGATTATTTTACTTCTATTGTTGTATTTTGAAAGTTATAAATTACCTATCTTTAAACAAACTATTGAGTTTTTTTACACCAATTTTTTTCCTTAAAGAAAGTGGATTATTCCTCTTTGTAGAAATTTTTATTCAATATTAGAGATTACAGACCACCTTCTTTTAATTTGACTTATAGATTTTTTAAGTTATTTGAAATCGAAGAAAAAATCATAGATGTTATATTTACTAGAAGTAAAAATAAATTTGCAACTACTATAAATCTTTACAAATTAGTCAAAACTTTTAGAATAGAACTTTTATGCATTATCAATGCCAATCTTAGAAATATTAATCTTATGCTTCTAGAAGAAGTTTAAAATCTACAACAAGAAGTTATATAGTTGAAAGAAATAAATAAATGGACCTCACAATCAGATTTTAGAATTTTTGCTTCTATAAATATGACAAAAAAATAAATTAGTATGATAGATAAGTTTGATGGAATAAGATCAAAATTTTGAGGATTTTTGCAATAAGTTAAGATCTATTTAAAGTTGCATTTCTTCCAATATCCTAATAGATTTACTCAAGTTGGATTCATAGTTACACTTCTATTTAGAAATACTTTCTTTTGGTTTTCATCTTTAATAGAAAAGGATTTGTAATTCTTTTATGATTTGAGTTCATTCTTAGAAGTATTTACAGCTACATTTGGAAAAAAATTGAAAAGGTTAGCAGAGACCAAACTCTTATCTTTACGGCAAAGATCACAATCAACTATTGTATATGCTGTTGAATTCTAAAATATTGCTTGCAATGTGGATTAGAATCACAAAGTCCTATTCAATCAATTTTAATATGGATTGAAGAATAATGTCAGAGATTTATTATTGACAAAGCCGAGAGCAAAAACCTTGAATTTTTTTTATTTTTCAAGCTATTGCATGTGACAATTGATTATTTGAGAGGTGCCAAGAACAAAGACTTGGCTACAAAGAAATTAATCAAGTAATGATGAAATTTTTTAATTTTTCAAAAACTTACTCATCAAGGCTGGAAGTAATGAAAATTGCTATAATACGTTTTAAATCCCTTATAGAGTAGAAAAAAATTTAATATTTCTAAGAAGGTTTATACTTATATTGTAGAGAAACTAAGCATACTACTCAATATTGTCCAAAGAAGTAACTTAATCACAAAATGAGGAACACAATTACTAAAGAAGAAAATTTTGTCAAAAAATGAATTTCTCTAGTTACAATTAAGACCATGCAGTTGGAATCATATGCAACACCTAGTAAAAGTCTGATTTTTCTTTAGATCCCTCACCTTATTTTATAATAGATATATGTTTAGGACCTAAAAATCACAAAGTCTTTGCATTATTAGATTCATGAGCCTCAACCTATTTTTATTGACAAAGACTTTGTCAAAAAATAGGAAATATCTTTAGTCAAGAAAATTAAATCCATACATATAGAAGTCATAGATAGTCGTTTGTTGTCTTTTGGAGACATTATTTATGAGATTGTTCTTTTAGATATAGCAATTAAAGATCATAATAGTGTAGTAATATTTAATATAATAAGATTTCTTTGCAATCTAGTTATTCTAAGATTATTGTCGTTAAAAAAATATAATTCTTAAATAGATTAGATTTCTTGTAACATTAATTTTTCTTGTATTTTAATTCAAAATTTTGATAGTGAAGTAAAAATAGATAAGCCTAGTATATCCAAATCATTATTGATAGATGTAAGAGCTTTTATGCATGCAACAAAAAAAAGATCATCTTTTGTTATATATGCCACATCCATTTCTAATGGTAGAAAGATATCAAGTAATATTCCTAGCTAGTATTAAAAAAGACGTTTTTGAAATAAAAAATATAGATATTCTTTCAAAGCATTGATTATATAATTATACAATTGATCTACAAGAAAGAGCTCAACCACTATTTGAATTAATCTATAGCTTATTGTAAAATGAGTTGGATGCACTAAAGAAGTATATTGACAAGAACTTGGCTAAGAACTTCATACTCCAGTTGAAATCTCTAGTAGAAACTCCTATCTTATTAGTAAGAAAAAAAGATGGATCTTTATAGATGTGCATAGACTATGAAGGACTTAATAAGTTCACTATCAAGAATAGGTATCTCCTATCTTTGATTTTAAGACTTCTTATCTAATTCAATTAAGAAAAGATCTATACAAAAATAGATCTATGAGGAGTATATAACCTAGTTTGTATTAAAAAAAGAGATGAATGAAAGTCTACTTTTTGAACTAGATATGGATATTTTGAATATAATTTTATTTCTTTTGGATTCACAAATGTACCAATTACTTTTCAACATTTTATGAATGATGTCTTTTGCTAGTTTCTTAATGATTTTGTTGTCTATTATTTAGACGACATTCTAATCTACTCTAAGAACATAGAAGAACATGAACTTCATATTTGTCATTGTCATGATATAACATGACTAATGAATGAAAGAAAAAAGAAAAAAAATGTATTATAAAAGATCTTATTTTAAAATATTATAAAAAATTATCTTAAAAAATAGGTAATAGT
This sequence comes from Physcomitrium patens, assembly GCF_059467195.1. Taxonomy (NCBI): domain Eukaryota; kingdom Viridiplantae; phylum Streptophyta; class Bryopsida; order Funariales; family Funariaceae; genus Physcomitrium; species Physcomitrium patens. Next base: position 8,909,486 of record NC_143435.1, read on the forward strand.
CAAAAAGATAGTAAAACTAAAAGATATTATTGCTGTCTTTTTACAAAATAGACTTCTACTTACTTTGTAGGACCATAAATAAAATAAAAAAGTAGATTAAAAAATAAAGTAATATAGGCATGTGCAAAAAAAATTTAAGAGTGGATATTAGCAAAATTTACTTCAAGAAGGTAAGAATTAATATGTAGAGAGGATCAATTGTCAACCTAAGTCAAAATTAGACCCTAAGATTCAAAAACATACATCTATGGTGTCTCCAAGGTTCTTTGGGAGATCAAAGAGTAGGATTTAAGAGTAAACTTATAAAGAGATTTTTGAGCATTAATTTTATATCAATCAAGTTGATATTCAATTTTGAAAGAATTTTTAAAATTAATAATATTAGTGATTGATTTAGATTTTGAAAAATAAAACTATGTTTACACATTTGAGGGTTTCTTGAGTTTTGTGGTATATATATGAATAAATTTTGGATATGATATAAGTGTACTAGTTGTAAATGTGTATGCAAAATTTGAAGTTAATCAAATAGTTCTATCAAAGTATGTAATTTTTTTTGTAGATTGAGGTGTCAAAAATTGAAGTTTGAAAGTTATTGAGTATTTTTAAGATCTTCAATGATCTATCAATTGAATTAAAGTAAAATTATTTTGTATGGAGACTAGAATTAATTTCTAACAGTTTAAATAAATTTTGGAAGAATTTCAATAGTTCAAAAAAGAGATATTGGCATTGGAAATTCAATATTTAGATTGGAGTAGGAGGCGTGCCAATACTCGAGTGGATTTTAGGATTTTTCTTCTATTTGATAAGTGCACTTATCTTCAAATTTTTTGTACTTATTTTTAACTAAGAGGTTAAAATATTTTTAAATTTTTAAGTAAAATCAATAATTTAATCAATAGATATAGAGATTTTAATCTATCTTAGAGTTGATTTGAGTTGATTAGATTTTGGTTAGGATTTAATTGAGGATTTAAGATTTTTCTAGGGTTAGATTTAGGATTTAGGACTTGTTTAGGATTTGATTTAGAATTTAGGATTTAATTAGTATTTGACCTAAGATTTAATTTAAGATCCATTAGGATTTCAATTAGGATTAAAATATGATTTTATTAGGAATTATTTAAGATTTATTTCAGATTTCTCTAATATTTCTTTAGGATTTCTTATGGATTTCTTTTTTATTTCTTTAAGGTTTTTTTAATGTCTACTTATTATTTCTTTATAATTTTTTTATAATTTCTTTAGAAGTTTTAAATTTTTTTTTCATATTCTTTTATAATTTTTTAAAGTTTTTTTTGGATTTGATTGAAGCTTAATTAATATTATTAAGATTTAATTGGAATTTATTTAGGATTCTATTAGAGTTTTTAAGATCTTGTTGTTGCAATTTCTCTTCTACCTTCTATAGCCAGGTGCTTAGTGCATTCTTAAGCAAGACTTCACATAATGCAACATATTTGGTGAATCTGACATGAAAAACTTGTGGTGAAAGGTATTTAGAAATTTTCCTAGATTATTTAAATCATGGAGAAGGATGGCAAGAGAGTTGAAGGAAGAACTATAGGTGGTGCTTTGTTTAGAACTACAAGTGGAGATATTAGTAGAAGACAAGTTATGTATTTTGATCTCAACTCCGTAAGTAGGTTTAAATCTTTTGTCTTATTTATGCAATAGTAACACATTAAAGAATGAAAAGAGGTTATGGCAAATAAAGTATTATAATTAGTTGTAGATAAGATTAATTAATTTGAAAGAAAAGACATTACAAAGTATTTAAGGTGCTATGTAAAGAAAATGGAGATGAAGCATGTTTTAGAAAGGAAGATGGTTCAATTATTTGAATTGGCTACTACACCAGAGATAAAAAAATCATGTAAGGTCTATTATAAGATATTTTGAAGGTTTATGGGAGAAATTATCTCAAATATTGAAGGATGAATTTTTCTTGAAGGATGTATTTTTCTTAAAAGATAGTCATTGAGTTACAAAGAAATCATTTTTTGAATGGATTGAAAGGCTTAAGAAGGATTTTTTAGCAACAAAGTTATTAATGGAGTTTAAAAAGAAATATTCTCATTTATCAAAGAAAGAGAGGCAATTATTGGATCAAAATAAATTAGAGCTTTTTCCTTAAGTAGCTGATCAAAAATTGCAAGAGAAATTAAAAATCTTACTTGTAGATAAAGAAGAAAATGAAGGATTGATAACAAATTGGAAGGAAGTAGAAGATGCAATAGAATTTCTTATAAAAAAAAGAAAAAGAAAAAGATAGGGTAGGTATTCAAAGATCATTGTAAGTATCAAGTGAAAATGCCTACTATCAATCCTACATCTATGTTTTAACCTTCAATAGCCACATCAAAGAAAGAAGAAATGGACCTTGATGAAATTATATGAAGAATGAGAGATTTGCAAATAAAATTTATAAAATTCAAAGAAGAGGATCAATCATCAAGAGTATTTATAAAAAAAAGGTTAAAACCGATAGAAGGTATAATATATAGATACATGTGGTGTGATAGTATGGATTATTTAAGAAGGGAATGTGAAGATTTAATAGAAGGATTACGTAATAGAGTTTTTTTTTTTTAAAGATGGTATAATACATTTAAAATAGAGTAGAAAAAATTGGAGACAAACTTTGATAAATGAAACATGAAAGTATTTAGAAATGAAGCATATAAAAACTTAAGCAAAGAAGCATCAAAAAATTGGATGGAAGCAAGTCCATGCAAATATTTAAGCACAATTCTTGAATTTCTAAGAGAATCTAGTTCTTAGTGGTCAAGTATAATGAAATATGCTAAAAAAGAAAAAAATTATATAAATGATTTAAAATATATTAGCAATAATATTTGATAAATTACTAGGTGGGATGATATCAAGGATATGAATCTTGAAGAAAGAAAATCTTCAATATATTCTTGTCTCATTGAAGAGAACTAGAAAGTCACTCAAAAGATGATGTAATATTAAACTAAAATAGCTATTGCTAAAAATAAAAAAATTAGAAAGTCTTGAAACAAGACTAAGAACTAAAAAGACATTGATAAGAGTGAAGAAGGCTTCATTCTTGCCTCCATATATACTCTCTAACTAGGAGCTATGAGGTGACATTCTATAGGACTACCAACATGTGTTGACTTTGCTAGCCACATGTCTTAACTTGCAAGGCAAGTTATCTATGTATATACTACATTATTATTTTGTAGAACAAGCTACTACATGGAGTTAATTTTTTCTACAAGCTACAAACACGTGGTTAACTTGTTGGCCAAGTTTCCAACTTACAAATACATCTAAGATCAAAACCGCATCTATTAAGCTTCTAGAAAGCTATTCTAGAAGACTTTATGAAATTAATTTATATTTATTTACTTCTATTTAATCAAATAAGTAACTATTGAGGTAAATGTATATGTCTATGATATTATCTTCCTTTTTAGGGATGAGTTCCATGAGGAACCATTATCATCTTTCATGGATCTTTGTACATAGTATAAAATATTCTATTTTGGTGAAGCAATCTATAATTACAAATATAAAATCATATGAACTCAAAATTAGAAGATCTAGAATAAAATCCATAAAAATTAAAGACCAAGGTTGTTCAAGTATAGGCAATAGTTGGAAAAGTCCATAGGATCAATGACGAGGAGTTTTTGACCTTGAACAAAAATCATATGACTAGACAAAGTCTTTTATCACCTTCCACATTTGTAGCTACCAAAAATCTTTGGATATATGCTTTAAAGTCTTATTGTATCTAAAATGTCATGCTGTTGGAAAGTCATGATGTACTTAAAGAACATGTAAATATGCTTCTCTTTTTGGAATATATATGTATCCTTCAAAATAGAAAAGGTTGTTCTTAAACTCAAACTTTGAAACATCATAAGACTTAGAAAAAAGATTCTTGATATCATGAATAAGAAGATCAGAGGACATATTTGTTTGAATTTATTTGACAAATGTCAAATCAATAGTCAATGTTGATTTCATTGCTTAAAGATGAAATTGCTCTAGCTTTAAGAAGATTATTTTTTATTGATCAAAAGATACATCTCTTTCTTTTGGTGCAAGATAAGAATGTCTAGAAAGAACATCTGATAAATCTTGTTGTTTTTCAAGTCGATAATTGATCTTGAAATCATATCTTAATAATGACATGCTTCAATAGGCTTAGCGACAATTCAAAATATGTGTCGATATAAAATACTCAAGGTTCTTGTGTTTTGCATATATTGTGACTGGTTTTGAAGCGTCTTTTGGATAATGACTCCATTCTTGAAATAAATCTATAATTACAAGATATTCTTTGTTGTAGATCTCATACTTAATCTTGGCTATTGAAATTTTTTTGGAATGGAAAGCTACTGAATGAAGTTTGTTATCTATTTCCATTTATGACAATACTGTATTCAAAACAAAGTTTGATACATTTTTTTCTATAAAGAATGCCTTAAAAAAGTTGAAGTTCATGTTTGTCATGTAGAATAGATTAAAATGTTGTCTAAATAACGAACAAAAAAATCATTAAAAAATTCACAAAAGATATCATTTATTAGATATTGAAAAGCAGTTGATGCATTCGTGAATCCAAAAGGCATGACATTATATTCAAAATGTCTATACCTAGTTTGAAAAGTAGTCTTCCATTCATTCCCTTCTTTGATGCAGATCAAGTTATATACTCCTTGTAGATATATTTTTGTATAAATCTTTACTTGATTTAATTGATTAAGAAGTCCTCAAATCAAACATAGAAGATACTTATTCTTGATGATGATCTTGTTGACTCCACGATAATCTACACATATCCATAAAGATATGTCTTTTTTCTTCACAAATAACATATGAATATCGGTGTCGTGATATAATACGACTATATAATGAAATTATAATCAAAGTTGAATTTCTAATTAATATCTAATTATCTTAGTTCAATTATAATTTGAGGTATCTAAACATGGCTTTTATAAAAGCCTCTTAGGTTATTTTCTTATCTTAATAGTTAGTAGATTGAAGGTTAGTTAGTAATTTTACCTTCTAGGTTGTAGAGACTCTTCTACTACCTTAGAAAGACCATAAATTAATAAAATCAGGTTAGAAGAGATAAATAATTAGTATAATTGGTACTAGGGTTAAGTTGAGAGTAAGGTTGGGCTAAAAACACCTTAGGGGAGGTTAGATTGATATCCGGGGGGTCGACCATTTCTGAGACAGGATCGAAATCAGACCTCTGGCCACTAAAACGAAGGCCTAGGGCAAAATAGGGGGCATTTGAAGATCGAAGATTAAGGTTTGAGAGCTAGCTTGAAGTTCTTTCTAAAGACGTAAGAATTATTGGAAGACGATTTTTGAGGACTTAGAAATTATTTTTCAAAGTTAGGGTTTGTATCAATGATTTGGGTTTTATATAATATAATTAGGGCTAGAAATTTGGGCTAGTTTGTACAATTTGTGTGACATCTACGTTTGAAAATTTGAAACTATTTGGATTATTGGATGTGCTAAATGTATACAAAATTTTGTAATCATCTAACGGTGTGATTTAGAGATATCTAGTTTTTAGCACAAGAGGTTTTTGGAAGGTGGCAGTTTGAGGTTGGATAGGGTTTCTATGATATCTAAAAATCTATCAGTTGGATTAAGATAAAATTGGCATGGTATTGAAGGACTTGAAGATCAAGCTACACACCAATTTTGAGACAAAGTTAATGGTTGAAAAGGGAGAAATCATTGCTGGGGTGTTGCTTCACTTTTCAAGTTGGCAGCCGAGTGACATCAGTGCAATTTTTGGAGGTTTTTTTATAATGTGTAAGTTGGATTGGGCTCGAAATTCTTGAGCACATAGAAGACTTATATTGAAAATTGTATGCAAAATTTTACATCAAAAGAACGGTCGGATTGGATGTTATAGCTTGTTTAAGCTTATTGATTAGGATTGGGCATACAAGAAAAATCTAAATTGCTTAAATATGAAAGTAATAAGATAATTGGGAATTATGTATGTTTAAGATTACTAAGAAGAGTATTTTAAGCACTTTTTAATTGGAATTCAGATTATATTCTTGTCGTATGGACAAAACCTATTAGGATTTCTTGACTACCTGTAAAACACAATCTCACCTTCCACAGCTAGGTGCCCGATGCATTCTTGAGCAAAATAATACGTAATATGACACTAGCTCAAGATTTAGAATGTCATATAAAGTTTTTAACTAAATTTTCATCAATATATTCTTTGAATGTAGCCAACTCATTTTGTGATAGGCTATAGATTGGTCCAAATGATGGTTGAATTCTTTCTTAAAGATCAATGGTACAATCATAAGGATGATATTGTGAAAGAATATTTGTATTTTTTTTTCAAAAACGTCTTGAAAATCTTGATACTCGCTAGGAATACCACTTGATATCTTTTCACCATGAACAATAGACATGGCATATATAGCAAAAGATGATCCTTCATTTGTGGCATGCATGAAAGCTTTTGCATCTACAAATAAGAATTTGGATATATTAGACTTATAGATTTCTACTTACCTAATAGGATCTTAGACTAAACTATGAAAAAAAATTAAGATTATAAGAAATCTAGTCTATTTAAGGATTATATCTTTCTAATCATGATAATTCTAAAATAATTAGATTACAAGGAGACTTAATCACATTAAATATTACTAAACTATAATGATCATTAGTTGCTACTTCTACAAAAATAGTTTCATGTGTAATATCTCCAAAAGATAATGAAAATTTATCTATTACTTCTACATGCATAAGTTTGATTTTCTTAATTAAGGATATATCTTATTTTTTGATAAAATCTTCATCTATAAAATAAATTGAGGCTCTTGAATCCAACAAGGCTAAGTCTTTGTGATTTTTTGGTCCTAAATAAACTTCTATTTTAAAACAAGGTGAAGGATCAAAGGAGAGAATAAGACCTTTGCTAGATGCTACACATGATTCCAACTGCACGGTCCCTATTGTAGCAATTCGTTTTTTGACATATTATCTTTTTTAGCAATTGTGCTTCTCATTTTGTAATTATGTTGTTTCTTTGGACAATGTTGAATAGTATGTTTAGCTTTTTTTTTAATATAAGCATAAGCCTTCTTCTCATCATTAACTCTTTTCCTACTCTATGAGGGATTTAAAATGTACTGTATCAATTTGTATTGGTTCTGGCTTTGATAAATAAGTTTTTGAAAACTTAAGAGCTACTGTCATTATTTGATTTTTTCTTCTCTAGCCATATCTTTTTTCTTCACATCTTTCAAATAATCAATTATCACATGTAATAACTTGAACAATAAATTGTTTTAAAGATTTTGTCTTTGGAATTGTCAATAATAAGTCTTTGATATTATCCTTGAATCTTTATAAAAATTGATTGATAAGGGCTTTGTTATTCTAATCTATATTGCAACAATGTTTTGGAATTCAGTAGCATATATGAAAACTGACCATTATAGTATGGCGTGATTTACAATTTGAGAATACACTAGATACTTAGCTATAGAGAGTTTAAACTTGGCTTATATATAATGTCTTATCTCCCAAAATCCCTCCATCTTGTATAAAAGTTCATATTATAATAAAACTTCAAAACATTTTTTTTCTGCAAAGGATGTTTTTATCTTGAATTTTAAAAATTCACCTCTTGATCCAACCGTTTAATTTTTTTCAAAATTCCATTTAACATAGATTATATCCTTAAGTTTTAACAAAAAAAAGATAAACTGCAAATCTATTATCGATCTTTTGGCATCTTTGAAATCCTACAAAGTGTTCTAAATCCTAATCTAGAAGCACCCAAAAACTATTTTTCTTATATCTCAAAAATCAAAAATCTAAATGCTACAAAATTTATATATAAAGTTTATTAATATGATTATACACACTCTAAAAAATGTTTAGCCAAAATCTTATCAAATTGCTCAAGATATAATCAAAACACAACTACTAGTAAATTGAATCACTTACTACCTTTAGATTTGAAGTGATGACTTCAACTTCTAATATCTCCTTTATTCTATTTAGAATCCATCAAAAAGTATGCTAAAAGTTTAGTTACAAAATTTTTCTCTCCAATACTAGTTACTGATCTTTTATTTCTTTTTGTACATGTATGTTATGTCCAAAAGAGTGAAAGTAGGTACAAAATCAATACCTTAACTTTGAGCGCTCATATTTCTTTCATATAAACTCCAAATTTTTACAAAATTTATATCAAAACCATAGTCAAAAACCTAAAATTACTAATTCTAGCCTCTAAAAGCTCAAATGAATCAAAAATGTAATTCTAATCCCTAATAAGACCTTAAACAACTTCCTTGAAATCTATTGGGTATGATTTTTAGCTAATAGGAATGAAGATTTTCATCATCCATTTCCATTCATCCATATGGATGCCTTAAACTTTCTTTTTGCTATCAAAATTCCTCTCCAACTCTTTTCTTTATAAGATTTATATAATATATGCCCTAAATACCATATAAAAGAAACAAAATAAGACTTTAAAGGTCACCAATATCTAACAAAGGTGACTTAAAATATTTTAAAGTTACTTCTAATAAGATCAACTTCAAAAGTCACTATTAAAAAAAAATAAAGTTATATAAATTCTAATAGAAGCTCTTTTAAATAACTTCTTTTTAGAATAGTAATCTATTAACATCCTATAATCAACAAAAATCCACTAATATGGCTTTCATCATGTTGTCTAATATATTGTGTATTAAATATATAAACACATTATTTTCACATGGTAGCTAAATTACAACATGACACCGTGATCTTTGCCATTAAGATAAGAGCTTGATCTTTGCTATTCTTTTTCAATCACTTTATTTGAATGTAGCCATAAAAATTTCTAGGAATGAATTTAAATCATAAAGGAGTCGTAAATCTTTTTCTATTAAAGATGTAAACCAAGAGAGAGCACTTCTTGATAAAAGTGCACTTATGAATCCAACTTGAGTAAATCCATTGAAATATTGGAAAGGTTGCAACCTTAAATAGAGCTTGACTTGTTGTAAAAATCCTAAATATTTTGATCTTGTTCTATCAAACATCTTAGGCATATTAAGCTTTGTCCCCGTTATACTTATAGAAGCAAAACTTTCTAGATTTGGTTGTAAGGTCGATCTATTTGCTTCTTTCAACCACACAATTTCTTGTCGTAGACTCTAAATTTTTTCTATAGGCGTAGGCATAGTACCTCCATAATTTACATTGGAAATATAAGAGATTTTCATTCTTAGAGTATTAACAAGCTCATGAAGATCTGCAATAGTTGCAAATCTATTTTCACTTTTGCTAAGAGTAGCATCGATAATCTTTTTATCCATAGACAACTCAAATAAATTCAAAAAGTTAAATTAGAAGAGGATAATCCACGATCTCTAATAAAAATTTCCACAAACAAGGATAATCTACTTTTTTTAAGGAAAAGATTAGTATTAAAAAATAAGATTTTTTGTTTAAAGGTGGGTAGTCTACAACCTTTAAAACACAACAATAGAAATAGAGTAATCGACTTACTTCTAAAATTAGATAAAAATAGTATGTTGGTATTCTTATCAAATTATCAAGGATATGAATCTTAAGAAAAAAAATCTTCAATATACTCTTGTGTAACTAAAGAGAACTAGAAAGTCACTCAAAAGGTGATGTAATATTAAACTAGAATGATTATTGCCAAAAAAAAGAAAACTAGAAAGTCTTAAAATAAGACTAAGGACTAGAAAGGCATTGACAAGACTGAAGAAGGCTTCACTCTTGCCTCCATATATACTCTCTAATTAGGAGTTACGTGGCAATATTATGTAGGACTTCTAATATGTGTTGACTTTGCTAACGACATGTCTTAACTTGCAAGGCAAGTTATGAATGTATGCACTACATAGTTAGCTTGTTCCACAAGCTACTACACGGAGTTAACTTATTCTATAAGCTACTAATACATGATTAACTTGTTGGCCACATTTCCAACCTACAAACAGATCTAAAGTCAAAACCGCATCTATGAAGCTTCTAAGAAGCATTACTAGAACACTTTATGAAATTAATCTATATTTACCTACTTTTACATAATCATATAAGTAACTATTGAGATAAATGTATGTGTCTATGACAGATGATCTAGTACATGGTTTATCGGTGCATGCATATATTATAAGGAATCAATATAAAGCATTAATAGAAGAAAAACAAAAGAAAAATGAAAATAATGAAGGACCATAAAAGAAAACTATAAGAGGAGAAAAAACACAACAAAAGATTCCTATGCATTAAAAGACAACAAAGAATATTTCTATAAAGAAAAGAGAAATTAACAAAGAAATAGTAAAGGTTCTTGCTTATAAATTACAATCAAATATTGAAGCTACTACAAATTTGAAGAATGTATTGGAGGAGCAGATTTTAAGTAAAAAGGTTAAATTCATAATTGGTGAAATCCCAAGAATTAAAAATATGAATTTCATAAATTTATTATTAACACAATAAAGAAAAAAATGACAATCTATGGGAGATATTGTAATATCAATTGCAAAAAAAACTAGAGCAATGAATAACAATCAAGATGGAAAAGATGAAATGCAAATTTTTGGAGATGTGTCATGAATAAGATTTATAGAAGAAAAAGATGTGATTCAAGCTTCTAATCATTATTTTCAAAGTCATTGGATAAGGGCTAGTATGGAAATTTTAGTAAAATTAGAAAATTTAGAAGAATCAATTATATTATTGATTAATCATGGTTTTGAAATGAATTTAATATCAAAAGAATTATATTCAAGAAAAAAATGGCCTATTGATATTGAACATGGATGAATGATAACAGTAGAAAATAATTCAAAGAGAGATTTATATGGAACTTGTTCAAATATCAAGGTGATGATAGGAGATGTTATTTATGAACATTTTTTTTTTGTACAAGACATGTCTACATATCCTATTATATTGGGACAACCATGTATTATTACTTCACAAATAGAAATAAAGGTAATAGATGATGGTTTGGCCTATGCAAGGATAAAAAATCAAGATGAAAAAAAAACAGTGCAATTTTTGACAGTTTGTGCAAATCATGAAAGAAATTGAGTTAGTTTGAAGAAACAACCTTTGCCAAGGATACACAAAGAATTTGAAGATCCAAACAACTCAAAGGATTTGTATTAGAGGCCATTATAAAGCGGGATTGCAATGATAGAAGGAGTGATGGCTTCTCACCTAGTAGAAAAAATGAGATTATTATAGGATTAACACAAGATGGATATATTTCATTCAGAAATATAGATAATTTTGAAAGAATAGAGAAAAAAATATCAAAAATATGGAACATAAGTGAAAGAAATATAAAGTGATTGATGAAGATAAATACATATTAAGGGTGTTTAGAAAATCTTACTTTGGTGATACTATAGATAATTTATAAATTTTATTGGATTTAGATTTTAAAAAGGGTGATAAGTTAATAAACGTATATTCTAAGCAAATTTATAATGAAGTAAAAGAATATGTGGATGAGTATGAAGTGAAGGTGAATACAAAATATAAGACCATTGCAAAGAAGATTAAATCAGTGGCATTGCTACTACTATTGGATTTTGAAGAAAGAGTTGAGAAGACTTCTATTCAATTTAATTTAAGATATCCAAGAAAAATAGGTCATGAATTCAAGGATGAATTGACATTAGATGGTTTGAAAGTTGAATGTAAGGAATTTTTAACAAAAAATGAGGAGAAACGTTTCAAAGAATTACTTTCATGATATGATAAGGCATTTGCATTTGAATCACATGAAATATGGTACATTAATCTAAGTATTGTAGTACCTATGGTTATTTTCACAATTCTACATGAACCATGGAATTTGAGGCCAATTCTAGTTTCAAAGGCATATTTATCAAATTTAATTGAATTACTCAATAAAAAAATTATGATGGAAATTTTAAAATCATGTATTACACCATATTCCAATCGGTGGTTCACAATACCTAAGAAAAATGGAACATTGAGGTTTATTCAAGATATGCAACTAATAAATAAGGTAACTATTAGAAATACGGATTCAAGTCCAATTGTGGATGAGTTTGTATAGGCATTTACAAGAAGAGCAATTTATTCTAAAGAAGTTTTTTATTTAAAATATGATCAATTTCAATTGGCAATACGAAGTAGAGATTTGAAAACTATGAAGATACCATTAAGATTAGTCAGAATATGTACATATAAATTTTGTGGCACATATAATGAATGAAATGCATAAAGTAGTAAGGAATTTTATTTTAAGAATAATAATATCTTTTTTAGATGATGTGCCAATTAAAGGATGTGAAAAAAATAAAAATGATGAAATATTGGATTCAAAGGAATGTAGAAAGTTTGTGGCAAATCATATTGATAAATTACGAATGTGGAAGGCTAATAGTATTAACACTTGATGTAAGTTTAATTGGAATAGATTGGGCAATTGGACTAGATGATGAAGAAGGAAATAGATATATAGTAAGATTTGGAGCAATGGTTTTAGATGCTAGATAAAAGACATATGCACAAATCAAAAAAGTATAGTAATAGCTATGAAAAATGAAAAAATATACTTGATTGATGAATTGATAGTTATAGAAATATATTATCTACTATTATTAGATATGATTATAAATTATTCAATTTATAATATTATAATATTAAGGTAGATAGCATATATTAAATTAATAAATTTAGAATTCAAATATATTGCAAAAAAAGAAAATTTAATTACAAATATGTTATCAAAAGTAAGGAATTACAATGATAAAGACATAATTGATTTAGAAGATGATGTGGATACAAACATTTATATTAATGCATTATCAAAGGAAGAAGGTATATATTTAAATATACCATTAGAAAAAATTTCAAAAAAATTATATAAAAGAGAATGGAAAGATGTTGAAAAGTATTTAAGCACATTAAAGTGACAAGAAGATTTGACAAATCAAGAATTTAAGAAAAATTATAAAAAAATCTATAGATATTTTTTACATAATGGATATTTATAGAAGCATCCAAAAAGAAGAGAATAAGTACTATAATGGATTATATGTGGCTTAAAAGTTCAACAAAAGATTATTAAAGAATTTCATAAAAATTTATGGATAGGATATGAGGATATTTGGACAACATTTACTAAGTTGAAAGAAAAATATTAGTGGAAGGACATGCAAAAGGACATAGCAAATTTTGTAGGATCTTGTGAAATTTGCCAAGTGTATTCAAATATTTGGCATCGAGATGGATTACATCCAACATATCCTTTAGCTTTATATTAAAAGTGGGTAGTGGATTTAGTCGCAATATCTATGGAATTTGGACAAATGAAGTATTTGATACTTACACACGAAGTTTTATCAAATATGATTGAAGGACGAGCATTAAAAACAAAAAAGTACTAAAAATATATACCAATTTTTATTGGAAGATATTATTTGTTGCTATGGTAGTATTGAAAAAAGTATAATTGATAGAGGTGAATTGGATGCAAGAGAAGCATGAGAATTTTTTAGTAGAATAGGAATTAAACTTCCTTTAACAAAAATATATAATCCAAAAAGTAATGATAAGAGTGAGTGTGGACATTCACCTATTGTTAAGGCATTAGTAAAGACATGCAATGGCAAAGCATATGAATGGCCTAGATTACTATTATTTGTACTATGAGCTGATTACACGATTCATAGTTTAGTAATAGATTATATGCCTTGTGAATTAATGTATGGACAAAAACCAATAATGCCAATAGAAGAGATAATGCCTATATAGAATATATTACCTTCGAAGGATGATTTCAATAAAAAAGAACTTTTAGCTTTATAGATTCAACAATTAGAAAGAAGGCCTAATGATATTAAAGTGGCAATAGAGAGGTTGAAAGAAATAAGAAAAAAAAAATTAATAAAAAATTAATAAAAAACATTGACTATGACTTAAAACAATTGAAGCTAATAATTGGGTGTTAGTTTATGATAGTAGCTTGAATAATCAACATAGAATAATAAGAAAGTTTGTAAATACATGGTTTGGGCCTTATGTTGTCAAACAAATATATGACAATAGAACATACTTGTTATGAGAACTTGATGGTACAGAATTGAAGATATATATAGCAAAAAAATAAAATTTATATAAAGTTATTTAAACAAAGAGATGAATTATTATTTTGATAAAGAAAAAAATCTATTACAAGATATTAAGATAAGAATAGAAGAGCAAATTGAAGATCAAGAATTTAACCAAGATGAAAAAAACTTTATATCAATGTAATAAAGAAAATTTGGCACATGCTAGAAGATATATAGATTCAAGGGAGGATGGATGTCATGATATAATATGATTAATGAATGAAAGAGAGAAGAAAATATTATAGCAAATTATCTTAGAAAATAGATAATAATAAAAAAGATAGTAAAATTAAATAGTATTATTGCTACTTTTTTATAAAATAAGCTTCTATTTTCTTTGTGAGACTATAAATAAAGCAAAATAAAGTAGTTTGGAAAATATAATAATATAAACATGTATAAAAGAAAGTTAAGAGAAGATTTTAGCAAAATTTATCTCAACAAGTTACGAATTGATACTTAAAGAGGACCAATTGTTAACCTAAGTCGAAATTATATCTTGAGGTATAAAACCATACACCTACAATGATTCTAGGGTTCTTTGAGAGATTAAAAAGTGGAATTTGAGAAAATACTTGCAAAGAAATTTTTAAACATTAATTTTATATCAATTAAGTTGATATTTAGTTTTGAAGGAATTTTCAAAGTTAGTGATATTTTTGATTAATTTAGATTTTGAGAAATAAAACTATGTTTACTCATTTGAGGGTTTCTTGAGTTTTGTGGTATGTATGTGAATAAATTTTAGATAAGATATGGATGTACTAGTTGTAAATACGTATGCAAATTTTGAGATTAATCAAATAGTTATATCAAAGTGTGTAAAAGTTTTTGTAGATTGAGGTCTCAAAAATTGGAATTTGAGGATTAGTGAATACTTTTAAGATCTTTAACAATCTATCAATTGGATTAAAGTAAAATTATTTTTTATGGAGACTAAACTTGATTTCCAACAATTTGAATGAATTTCGGAAGAAATTTGATAGTTCAAAAAAGAGTTATTGGTACTTGAAGTTCAACATTTAGATTGGGATAGAAGGCCAGTTAACACTTAAGTAGATTTTAGAATTTTTTTTCTTCTATTTGATAAGTGAAATAATATTTTTAAATTTCTTTTTATTTCTTTTTAATTAAGAGATTGATAAGTTTGTAAATTTTTAAGTAAGATCAATAATTTAATCAATAGATATTAAGATTCTAATCTATCTTAGGATTGATTTGAATTAGTTAGATTTTGGTTAGGATTTGATTCAGGATTTAGGATTTGTTTAGAATTTGATTTAGAATTTGGGATTTTTTTAGGATTTAATTTAGGATTTAGGATTTTTTTAGGATTTGGTTTAAGATTTAGGATTTTTCTAAAGTTTGATTTAAGATTTAGGATTTGTCTAGGGTTTGATTTAGAATTTAGGATTTTTTTAGAGTTTATTTTAGAATTTAGAGGTTTTTTAGGACTTAAAATTTGTCTAAATTTTGATTTAGGATTTAGGATTTAAAGTACAATTTAGACATGTATTGAAGGTCTTATAGAATGCTGCCACATAGCTCTTAATTAAATAGTATATATGGAGATAAAATTGAAGTCTTCTTTACTCTTATCAATTCATTTCTTACTTCTAGTCTAGTTTCAAGAATCTCTAATTTTCTAGCCTTTGGCAATAACTATTTTAATTTCTTATTAATTATATTTATTTTCTTATTTCTAGTTTATTATCTCTCTTTGATTCATTTTTCAGTTTTTTATAAATTATCTTTGAATTCTTCTCATTAAAAAATTAACAAGAATGTTAATTCATTATTTTATTTTTTTAGAAGTGATTGGATTATTTTACTTCTATTATTTTATTTCAAAGATTGTGGACTATCAATTTTGAATTAACATTTATTTTTCTAATATTTTTATTTTTTTTAAATGTGGATTACCCTTCTTTATAGAAATTCTTTTGATATTAGAGGTTGTAGATTATCTTCTTTTAATTTGACTTACAGATTCATTTAAGTTATTTAAAATAGAAGAAAAAATCATGGATTCTACACTTGACAAAAGTAAAAATAAATTTGTAACTATTACAAATCTTTATGAGCTTGTTAATATTTTTAGAAAGGAAATTTTATACATCACCAATACCAACTATAGAAGTACCATTTCTAAGTCTATAGAAGAAGTTCAAAGTCTATGCCAAAAAATTATGCAGTTGAAGGAAGCAAATAGATCAATCTCATAACCAAATCTAAGATGTCTTGCTTCTACAAGCACAAGAAAAGCAAAGATTTATATGCCCAAGCAGTTTGATGAATCAAGATCAAAATTTTGAAGATTTCTACAACAAGTCGAGCTCTATTTAAGGTTGCATTCATTCCAATATCTCAATGGATTTTTTGAAGTTGGATTCATAGGTGCACTTCTATCTGAAAATGCTCTCTTTTGGTTTATATCTTTGATAGAAAAGAATTCATAGCTCTTTTATGATTTGAATTCATTCCTAGAAGTGTTTGCAACTGTAGTTGGAGAAAGTGATCAAGAGAGAGTAGTAGAGACTAAGCTTTTATCTTTATAATAAGGATCACAATTAGCCACTATATATACTATTGAATTCCAAAATCTTGTTTGTGATGTAGACTAGAACAACAAAGTCCTTGTTAATAAATTTTGATATGCATTAAAAGATAACATCAAAGATTTGTTATTGATTTGTTAAAAGCTGATTCTTTGAAATAATTTATTATTTAAGCTATTACCTATAATATTCAATTATTTAAAATCCATAAAAAAAATAAAGATTTGGTTGAAAAAAAATAAGTCAAGTAATGACGAGAGTTCTTAAGTTTTCAAAATTTTATTTGTTAAGGCTAGAACCAATATAAATTGATACAATATGCTTTAAATCTCTTACTAAGTAAAAAAGACTCGATGTTATTAAGAGGATTTGTATGTATATTTTGAAAAAGCTAAATATATAATTCAAAATTCTTCAAAGAAACAATGCAATAAAAAAATAAAGAGCATGGTTGCTAAAGAAGACAATGTGTTAGAAAACAAGTTTCTTCAACTATAATAAGGGCTATGTGCCTAAAATCATATGTTAGATCTAATAAAGATCTAAT
Organism: Physcomitrium patens; assembly: GCF_059467195.1. Taxonomy (NCBI): domain Eukaryota; kingdom Viridiplantae; phylum Streptophyta; class Bryopsida; order Funariales; family Funariaceae; genus Physcomitrium; species Physcomitrium patens. Next base: position 8,926,777 of record NC_143435.1, read on the forward strand.
TCTCTCTTCAAATCTTCCACTTTCTTTTATAATAGAAGAATATCTAGGACCTAAACATCACAAAGACTTTACCTTATTAGATTCAAGAGACTTAACTTGTTTTATAAACAAAGACTTTATCAAAAAAATATATATATATCTTTTGTCAAGAAAATTAAATCCATACTTGTAGAAATTATAGATGATTTTTTGTTATCTTTTGGAGATGTTATCTGTAAGACCTTTTATTAGATATAGCAATTAAAGATCATAATAGCATTGTAATATTTAAGGTGATAAGATTCTCCTCCAATCTAATTGTTTTAGGATTATAATGGTTAAAAAAATATAATCCTTAGATAGATTGTATTTTTAATAACTTAGAATTTTTTTATAATTTAATCCAAAATTTCATTAATTAAATAGAAATACATTTCTAATATGCCAAAATCTTTACTGATATTTGTGAGAGCTTTCATGCATGCAGCAAAAGTATGATCATTTTTTATTATATACACCATGTCTATATTTGAGAGTGGAAAGATATCAAGTAATATTTTTAGCTAATATTAAGATTTCTAAGATATTTTTGAAAAAAAAACACATATATCCTTTCAAAATATCAACCTTTTGATTTTTTAATTAATCTTTGAGAAGAAGCTCAACTAACATTTGGATCAATCTATAGTTTATTGCAAAATGAATTGGTTGTACTAAAGTAGTACATTAATAAGAATCTAGCTAAAGCTCTTATTTGTGAAGAAAAAAGATGGATCTTTATGGATGAAAATAGACTATTGAGGACTTAACAAGATCACCATCAAGAATAGGTATCTTTTATCTTTGATTTCAAGATTTTTTGACTAATTCAATTATGTAAAGATCTACACAAAAATAGATCTACAATGAACATATAATCCAATTTACATTAAAAAAAGAGATGAATGAAAGATTATTTTGTGAATTAGGTATGGACATTTTGAATATAATATCATACCTTTTAGACTCACAAGTACTCCAATTACTTTTCAAAATCTTACAAATGACATTTTTTGTGACTTTCTTAATGATTTTTATATTTACTATTTAGATGATATTTTAATTTACTCTAAGAACTCAGAAGAATATGAACTTTATATTCATTGTATATTACAAAAACTTAAAGATACAAGATTATATACCAAAATAAAAAAGTGTATATTCTATATAACTCAAGTTAACTTCTTAGGTTACATTATTTTCAATAAAGGCCTTATGATGGATCCAAAAAAAAATTAGATTATTATGGATTAAAAAATTTCAATAATAATTAAAAATATGTAATTTTTTTTAAAATTACCAAATTACTATTTAATTTTTATCAAGAATTTTTCTCAAGTTGTGGCTCTTTTGACATATTTGGCCTATAAAGATAAACTTAAGTAGAAAAAAAGAAATTGAATCATCTTTGAAAGCCTTGAAGAGACCATTTGTTTTTACACCAATCTCATATTGCTTCAACTTCTACATAGCCTTTTTTAAAGACATAAATACATCAAACTTTGTTATAGGTATAATTTTATCACAAATTGGAATAGATGACAAGCTCTATTCTAGAAAATATTTAGCAACCAAGATTAACTACAAGATCTTCCATAAAAAGCTTCTTACAATAGTGGATTCATTTTAAAAGTAGCGTTATTATCTAAAAAGCACTTTTAATCAAACCATTGTGTATATAAATCATAAGAACCTCAAGTAATATATATTGGCATGTGTTTTGAATTATTACCAAGCTTGTTGGAATATGTCTTTATTAAGATTTGATTTTAAGATTACTTATCAATTTAAAAAAAATAATAAGGTTTATAAGATGGCCTTTCTAGACATTTTAATTTTATACCAAAAGAAAAAAATAAATTTTTTAATCAAAAAAGAATAATTCTCTTGAGGTCAAAGCATTTTCATCTTTAAGTAATGAAATCAATATTGATTTTTAATTCAAATTTTTTCAAACAAATTTAATTGAGTATGTCTTTTAATCTTTTTCTTCATGATATTAAAAATAATTCTTTTAAGTCTTGTGATACTCTTAAGTTTGAATTCAAAAATAATATACTTTATTTTAAAGAAAAATAATACATTCTAAAAGCTGAAGCATAATTACATGTTCTTCAAGCTCTTCATGATTTTTTAGTAGCTGGATATTTTGGATATAAAAAGACTTTGAACCTAATATTTAAAGATTTTTAGTGGCTTCAAGTGTGAAAGGTAATTAAAGACTTTTTATAATCATTTGATATTTGTTCAAGATTAAAAATTCTTTGTTATTACTTTTATGGACTTTTTTAACCATTATCTATTCTTAAACAATCACTGTCTTTTATTTCTATAGATTTTATTATAAATCTTTCAATCTCAAGTTCAAATGATTCTATATTTATGATGGTAGATTATTCTACTAAGATGGCACATTTTTTACCATGTATTAAATCTATCACAAGTGAAGAAATAGCTAAATTTTTTCTTCACAACATCTATGGCTATCATGGATTACCCAAGGAAATTATATTGAATAGAAAGACTCAATTTGTATCAAAATTTTAGAGGATTCTTTTCAAGATTTTGAAAGTAGAGACAAATCTATCTTCAATCTTTCATCCTTAAATTGATTAACAAACAGAGTGCATAAATCAAGTTTTGGAACAATATTTAAGATGTATCATGAACTATCAATAAGATGATTAGATAATTATTTGTTTATTGAGAGATTTTTCTTATAATAATATAATATATTCTTCTAAGTAAAAATCTTTTTTTTTTTTTATAATTATGATTATTATCTACAATTTTATGCTTATAGCTTCTCAAATGTTGATAATCTTGTGACAAAAGATTTGGTAAATTATTTATCTATGCTACATATAAAAATAAAGGTACAATTAAAAAAAGTTCAAGAAAGACGAAAAATCAATACAAATGCCTATCATAAAGAGTAATCTCAATTCCACATTGATAATAAGGTATGATTATTTTGCTACAATATCAAGTCTAGCTACCATTGTGATAAGTTAGTTTACCATAAGCTTTGAGTATTTTTTATTTATAAATAAGTAAATCTTATTGCTTATCAATTATATCTATTGAAGTCTATGAAGATCCATCATATATTTTATGCATCTCTTTTTGAGCCATATAAGAGAATAAATATCTCAAAAAAAAGATAAATGCTACTTTCTTTTATAGAAGTTGATAGTAATCAAAAATTCAAAGTAGAAGAAGTCTTAGATTCAAGGCGGCACCAAAATATGTTAAAATATCTTATTTATTAGCATAGATATAATATTTGTCAATGTACATGGGAGCCAATAAAAAATCTTGCAAATGCAACAAAAAAGGTTGAAGCTTTTTATTGACAACATTCACCAAAAGAAAGATAAAGAATAACAAATCTTTGTTATAAAAGAAATAAGATCCAAAATAGATAGCAAAGATCATAGTATGTGGAAAACACAATTTATTACATCTTAGATTTTCTCAACATATGATGACGGCTCCTTTTAGAATTTTTTCTCAAAAGGGGTAATGTCAGATAAATATATATATATATATATTTCAATAATTACTTATATAATTATATAGAAGTAGGTAAAAATAGTTTAATTTCATAATATATTCTACACAAGCTTCTTAGAAGCTTTATAGATGCAACTTTGACTTTACATGTGTTTATAGGTTACAAACTTGGTCAACAAGTTAATCACATATTACATGTATTAGAAGCTTGTGGAATAAGGTAACTATGTGGTACACATATAAAAAACTTACTTTACAAGTTAAAACATGTGTCTTGCAATTTGGACATGTATCTGAGATCCTAAAAAATGTTGTCATATAATTTTTAGTTAAATATTATATATAGAGGCAAGAAAGAAGCCTTCTTCAATCTTATTAATTTTTTTCTTGCTTCTAGTGTAGTTTCAAGAGTCTCTAATATTCTAGCCTTTAACAATAGTCATTTCAATTTCTTATTAAATATATTTAATTTTTTAATTCTAATTTGTCATCTCTCTTTGATTTATTTTTTACTTATTTACATATCTTCTTTGAGTTCTTATCCTTGACATCCAGATTCACAATATTAAATAATTAAACATATTAACATCAACAAATCAAGTGCAACAAATAACCACAAATACTTCCTTGGATTAAACACCAATTGGCTCTTATACAAGCCCACCTTAATCACCATCATACAAAAATTAGGTGATACAAAGGACAATGATCAAATTATAAGAAATCTTATGAAAGAAATCCTTTTTGAGATCATGATTATTCTAAAAATCAATGGTCTTCCAACACACAACTCTATAACTACCACACAAGAATGCCTCCACCTTAATAATATGGCTTTCAAGACCTCATAAGTACAAAGACATATCTCTTTCCTACTAAACAAATCAAGATCAATACTTCCTATAATCTTGCAAATCTTGTTAGATTCAAATACCTAGTTGCAAAATTAAAAAAGCATAAAAAATTCTACAATCCAATTCAAAGACACAAAGGTAGATAGACCCAAGGAACTCTGCTTTCTTCTTTTTAAGATAAAAATTCTAAGATTTTTAATAGATAAGGCTTCTGAAATTTTATAATTTAAAATATTTTTAATTAAATAATTGGATATGGCACATTTCAACTCAAGTAGCTTCATGATACTTCCATCTATCTTTTTTCTCTTCTTGCTTTGAAATAGAAGAATTAATATCATTTTTTTCAAACTTTGTTTAATTAGTAATTCATATAATATCATGTAATATAATTGATTATTGCTTGTGATTCTTATGATAAATCAGTAATGTTTCTTATAAAAATAATTATTTTTTTCAAAATCATTAATATTTTTATAATAAAAGATATGATTATCTTAAAAAGACTTCTAATAAATACTATTATTTATTTAAAAAATATGTAATATTAAAAATAAATCCTTCCAAATATATAGTTTGATTTGCATAATAAAAACTTAAGATACATATTAACATCAAACATTTCAATTTCTTTTTATTATTTATAATTACTAATTAAAATAAAAGTATCTTTTAAATAATTAAATTATTTTTAAAATAAATACAAGTTTTTTAAAAAATTTAAAATGCATATCTTATAATTAGTCTTCATTTCTAAAATAAAATAAATATATATCTTATTAAAACTTTAAAACCAATCATATGATTGAAGATGGTCTTAATCTTACTTTCATATATACTAGCTACCAAGAAGGTCTTATAGAAGCTTTTTAGAAACCATAAGACTTATGGCCTAAGTATCAAGTTATAGGTTGCTAACAAGATATGTTCCTAAAAGTATGGAACTTGTAGGACATGTTTTAATAATCATGTAGCATATATATATAAGTCTAAAGATGGAATTTTTATCTAAACAACTACCTCAAAGTATATTAACAAAGATATTATCTTCCAATTATGAATATATTTAATTTTGTTTATTTCTATTTGCTTCAATTTATTTATATAATATAGATATTGTATATATACCAATATAAGAAATAAAATCTACTTTTTTATTTTATTTATGTATATACGTATATAGATAGATAGATAGATAGATATCTTTTTAAGGTTTTATTTGGTTTAAGTTCTTTTGTATCCTTATTTGTTATATAAATATATTTGTTGCATTGATAAAAGAACTTTACCCCCTTATGCTTTTATAATCATAATTAATTAGATTGCATTGCATTTGTAAACATCAACTTCCATTCAAAGCATGCAAGATCTTCAATTTTTATTTATATATAGTTGAGAGACTCTCCTTCCAAAAAAAAAAAGAAACTTTTGTATCTTTGAATGTAATGTTTGAGTAAAAAGCAATGTTTATTTTCTAATGTTGTTGTATTCTCTCTGAGCTTTTGGAAACTTTTGTTACATTGTGGTTTGTTTTTGCAGATTACTTGACTTGTCTAGTTATTTTCTTTATTGGAGACTTTTGTTGCATTGTGATTTGTTTTTGTGGATTACTTGACTTGTTTAGTTATTTTCTTTCATTGGAGTCATGTGAGTTGCTTTCAATGGCAAGAGATACGATCCTAGAAAATAAAGCACATGTGTAAAGCACATTTGGTTGGAGCCTACTGGTGAGGTGAGGGGTGGAAAATCAAGGAGAAGCCTCAGAACATTGCTGAGGTTGTGCATTCGGTGGATCCCGTCGCGGGGAGCGAGAATGCGAAGCTGGGGTTGAATTGTTTTTGATCAATACATTTTTTGATCAGTACATTTGCAGCGACATGTACAAGGACGGTGTGTGAGAAATTCGCACATGGTTACACGAAGGGAATGCAGTCTTGTGTGATGGCTGATGAATGGGTTCCTTCCTGAGGCGCAGCTGGTGTAGTGGTATCACAATAGGTATCATAATACCCGCCTACGGTTCTGACTGGGGTTGGTTTCGGGTTGGTTTCCCCGACTGCGCACAAACTTGGGTTGCGGGTGTCTGCAGAGTGACCGCCAATTGTGGACGGGCATTAATTTAATTACATATCCTTTCTGGTTGCGCATTTCTCATCCATCCCGACTCGTAAGCTTACGGAAGAAGCTGCGAAGGGAGCAAAACAAGGACACAAGCGACACTGCAGCAATCACAGTATCAGAAGATGAATGTCTCAGTACCGTGCCAGATCATATCACCACCCACACCAGAGCACAGTATACCCAGCAGCTCTATATTCCAGTTCCGAGCACTCCCTGCAAACGCTATGGCTCAACTGCCCACCCCCAACCATCCTGTGAAATTACATGATGTGACATGCGCGATGGGAAAAAATACCCATTTCAAAAACAAATACTACCAAAAGGAAATACGATCGGATTATCCTCTTGCGTTGTCTGTTGTATGAAGTGCGGAAAACCATTGAGGGGTGTTGTATGAAACTCAGAAAACGTGAAATCGTTTTACGTATTGGGGGAGCTGCCGCAAGTGATGAAATCTGTGCCATTCTGCGAACTCACAAAGATGGACCGTAGTTTCGTTTCGGCATAGCATTACCATAAGGTTTTGGTTCCATTGAAGCTCAATCAATCTTAGCCTGCTGGATCAATTTATCCATGTCTTTAGAAGCGACTTCAAGTGCCACTGCCAATCCACGTGATAAAAATGGAAGTCTTGTAACTGCAGGTTACCACACTTGAGATCAAAAAGACGCATCACCATGTCAGATTTGAATTGCGTACAATCGTGATTAGAAATTGAGCAGAAGAAATGTTACAAAGAAACATGACACCGCCTCCATTACTCCAGTAAGAAAATCCCGACAGTCGCAACGCTAGTGTGGCTCCAATACTTTTATGGCAGCCAAACACACACTTGAAGCATGAAAATACTTCGACATCTATGAATATCAAATCAATCCTCCAATGCACGTTTCATGTTACAAGCTACTCCCTGACCCTTAAGGAGATCATGTGGCGCTTTAAAATTAAACATGATTGAATAATCCAGAGATCCAGGACCGCTCCAAAATGTGTTTTCTCCATCACCAAATGTAGTCCACGTTAAAGTGTCCACTCTTTCTAAATTCAACATCTTGATATAATCTCATGAAATTCGTACACATCCAAGAAAACCTAAATCTCAACTCTTTTGAGCAAGCTACGCTAACAGGAATATAATGAATACAATGGCGATGCCTCTCCTTCTATACATTTGTACCGTAAGGGTTACATGTGGTTTAGGCATACCGGAAACTTTCTCAAACCCAAAGCTCGCTAGATAATTAGCTCATTAATTAACTACCATTAGTAAAGATCTCGCAGCTGTTGGTTCTCTCTACGAAGGGCCTTGATCTCCTCCACTAATTCCGCCTGCCTTGCTAGAAATGATTCCATCATGCTACTCATTTCCATCTGCAGCAATAAAATATCTTGCCTAAACGCATTAGAAGAATGTCCCTCGTTGTCACAACACCAGAATGATTGTCTTTACGGAGAGGGCCGTCATTGAAGCGGAGGCAAAACTGAACATTTGACTTTAACTTGTTACTCAGAAAGATGTAAAGAAACGCCTCAAACTGGATATAGCAACACGTTACCTGCTGAATATGAAACTGTCGAAGCAACTCTAAATGCAAACTTTGAACCTCTTCGTGAATTGCACGTTGAACTGCTCCGAGGCTTTCTTCTAGACCTCTCTGCACCAGTTGCAGGGCGAAACCAGTGGCTCCTGCCCCTTGCTGCTGTTGTTGCTGCTCAACTGACGATTGAGCTCTTTGCGTACTTCCTTGAGTATGGCCCTATCCAAAACAGAAAATATTTGTACCAAGCGTAAGATTGAGGATATAGTGAAAATTTTAAAAAAAGATTAAAAAACTGTGCACTCAAAGTGGACTAAACCAAGAACGTTTATTCCACATTATAAATAAATATCATAAAAAAAACTACGTTAGCAAAAATAAAATAAATAAATAAATAAATAAAACGTACGTTTGATGTGGGTGGAATAGCCCCAGGTAAAGCGAAAGCAGCTGCTCTTAACGCCAATATATTTTCACGCTCTTTCTTTCCATCAGAACTTCCAGAAACCCCACCCCCCTCCTCTCGTCTCTCCAACCCTGATTTCCTTGGCTTACCTGGTGATCCTGCATCCCCAGCAGATCCGGGAATAGATCCAGGAGGAGATCGTGAAAAGTTTGAGCTCGTGTCCCGTGCCTCATTAGACAACGGTTTTCTGTTTGAAGCTATGGTTTCTGCTTCAAAACCGCTCGCTGGCTGATGCGTCATACCGTTAGTTAGAGGTGAAGACGATTCTTGATCTAAAGTTCTAAGCAACGGGATATCACTCTTGGTAGAAGACAAACGTTTGTTATCTGCAGAAGCAGCCAGTGAATCAAATCGGGATGATGGAAGCCCTGTTGTAGAAGCGAATCTGCAACAAGCACAACCAACACATCACACAATTGCCAAAGCAGAAACTGAATATGACGATATCTTGTGAGCATAATCGTGCAAAAGAAAAAAATTCCCTACCTATACAAAACTCATAAAGAACCAGAGAGGTGTAAATATGACAAGAAAACAGGAAAGAATTACCACATGAAGCCCGTCAAGTAATGCACTTTAATCATGTTACTTGGTTTAAATAGCACACGTTGCCGAAAACAAGAAACAAGATCATTGCATTCTACTAAAACTAAGTCCAGAAACATCCTAAAAACAAGAATGGTTATCCTAAACAACCAAGTACAAGCATGCAATTCACCATAAAGGATTCGTGATGATAAACAAACCGGGACATAGTGGGTTGCCTTAACCCGCCCCTTTCTAAAGGCTCGCCACCCCACGCTTCAGGAGGTGTCACTGATGGAGACCGATCCGAGTTACTGGATACTCCTGGAGGAGGAGTCGTTGCGACAGGAGACCCTAGAGACGATCTTCCATGCAAGTCATCCTGCCAAACAAACATAGTAAGTACACCTAAAATCTATGCAAGAAAACAGGAAAAGGGAGAAGGCCCTGTCAACATTAAATACCCAAAAACAATGTCCCATAAGAACAAGGAAGTATGAGTAACACCATACAAAGAATAGCTTCCCAGAGCACCACATACCAAACAAAACCAAATATTCTTCGATACAAGAAAAACTTTCCTGAAGATAAAGGAAAGACGCAGAACTAGCATACTAAGAAGAATTTTAAAGGTGAATTTTGGTGTCAGTTCCATCGAGGCTGCTTTTAGTTCTAAAAAAATGGGTCTACAGGGATACGATGGCAATGCAATGCACCTGTCGACTTCCTAGAGAAGATCTGCGTGAAATGCTTGAATCTCGTGACTCCCGTACATCCTCTTTCACATCTTCCATACTAGGAAACCGGCGAACCGGGAGGATTCCCCGATTTGCCCTCCTATTGTCACCCCCAGGAGTTGCCATATCCCTGCTTGACTCATCACCACCACCGCCTCCATCCCAATAACCTGTAACTGATGGTGTAATGGGTTGTACATCAACAAGAGGCGAAAACACTTCCATATCATCTTTCCCAGTGTTGAAGGAATTTATTCGAGGAGTTTGAAGTCTAGAAATTGGGCCATTCCCCCATGGACGCAACGAAGAGTAAGGTGTCACGTCTCCTCCTGCTGATTTTGGCCTTGGAGATCCTGAAGACCCACCAGCAGCTGAAGGAGGTTCCTGGTTTAAAAATGAGCTTGTGCGATTGCTAGTTTTAGTAGGTGGAGCAGCGGTCGTTGTCCGCCCCCTTGTGCCAGCTGGTAGAGGATCAGGCATAATCACTGATTCTTCATTGCTATTACCTAAAAGAGCAGACTCTGCAGATTTGGTATCTTTGACAGTTATTGGATTAGACCGCTGCCAACTCAAGCTTGTTACTGCCTGCTTAGGAAGAAGGTATATAATTAGCAGCAAAAAAGAAGAATTGTTTTTGAAAGGTGACGGTAGGTTGTAGCAACTGAGAGAACAGACAATATAGGCACAACTTATGCGCAGTGGATATCGCAAAATAATAAAGAAATCACAATATGTAGGCAATAAGATAATATGCATAATACAATTCAAGCTCACAATACAAACGGTGCATCCACCACTACCTCTAAGCCTCAACGAAATACGTTTGCTGCATCTCAAGAAAAGCACCCAAATCTCTTCTCAAAAGTGTAAACTAGATCTAATTTCGTGTTCGCACCAAGATATTATCTCTTCTCACCTCAGAAGCACCATAGGCCCGAAGGATTGTGAAAGGCTGGGGCCGACCACGAACATCATAAAATACAACCCGGCCACTATTGGAACCAGCTGCGAGGGTGTTGCCATCGTCCCTAAAAGCCAGAGATGCAAAGGGAGCCTCATATGGTATACAGTAAACAGGCTTCTTTACACCAGGATCATATGTATACAACTTCTTGTCCAGTCCACCGCTCACAATCATCTGACGATACATGTTGCATGAAGGATTAGAAAATGTTACACATAAACATTGCATGCTACGTAACCTGTGATGCTTCACTTATGTCCACTAGAAATGAACAGAAAACCTAAGCCTCTACTTATTTCACAACCAAATTTGCGACTTGAGTTGGATACGTAAGATCCCATGCTAAGTCACAAAATCAGACCTTGTCAGACGTTGGTGAGAAGCAGAGCCCGGTGGTAGGTGCCGAATGCTGCTTCAGCCAGGATACCTGCAGCGATCAAAATAGTTGTGTTAAACACCTTCTCTTTATTCAGTTAAACACCAGTACGAATACACATATGTCTACAATACTAGGTTTAATGCGACAGAATCCATGCCAGTGAAAAGTTCTCGAACCTCGATTTCGAATAAAAGAGTTAATAGAAACAAACAAGGATTGACCTGCCTTAGGACAACGTCCAGTGGTGTCCCACAAATGAACAGTCCCGTCATCACCAGCGGTTAGCAGCAGATGCCTACTCAATCGAGAGTACTCCATAACTCGAAGCACCTGCTCCAATAAAAACAACATGATGTCATTAAGATAATCTCGGAAAACACATACAAAAACATCAAGTACAACTAGAATTTGTTCACACCTGATTGTGGGGATCTTTGAGCTCTGCTATCTTGGCTCCCGATGCAAGGTTGTGGATAATCAAGTCACCCTTCACGCTGATAGAACCCAACTGTTCATCCTTACAGTTGTACATAACACTGGTGATAGTATCAGTGTGGCCCCACAACCACTTGATGCATCTCCTTCTTTGCAGATCCCATACACGGACAACCTTTCCAGTTCCACCTGAGCCAAGATACCGAGAACCTTTATTGCTAAAACAAATTCCCAAAATGGACTCCTGCAAATAAAGAAAAGCAATTAGTTCCAAGGGTTGATGTCCATACAATTATCAGATTAATAAGACAGACCCAGCAAACCACTTCACCTTATGATGCAAGGGTACTCCCATGCCGAATAAAAGATTTGAGAGACATCGAGTATCAATTCCTCTGTTCAGTTTTCTTTAAACATGTGCTATTTCTGAAATAGAACACGAAGGAACGTTCATTTGATCACTCACATCGATATTGTCATCGGCTTCTCCTCCAGGTTGTGGCACAACTCCTATTACTTGACCATTCTTCCTCCATAGCGAGATTTTGCAGTCTTCGCCAGCACTTGCAACCACCAAATCTGCAGAAGAGATGCTCAGAATATTTGTAGCATACATTGAATCAATACCTCCATTGCCATAACGACAGCAAGTCATCGTTCAGAGCTCCGGTCTGAACGATGAAATACGCTATGGTGTAAAGCACACTATAATGCAGTCTGTAAAAGTGGCGAGTCCAACATAATCCAACGACTTTGTAAGAGTTCCATCAACTAACAAACAATTCCACGAAGTATCTCACTTCGTGTGCACTACTTTCATTTTCAATACCACATCATGTGAAGAAGTCCAAGTTTGGTATATCATTATAAAATATGCGCTCTACAGGATAAGAACCCGTCATACTTGATTTACAACAAGAACGTTAACTCCTGAGACAGTAACTGTAAATTCTTGATCGGCGTCCATCTGCACTGAACGAATTTCTGGCACCATCTCGACTATTGAATAGTGTAATTTTTTCAAACACTTTCATGAATTGACTGTAACTTAATGCCCTACCAATTCTGTTCCAAGATATCGTCGAGAAAGCAATACTTCAACTTAATTGTGCAATGGAACTATTAATTAAACGCTAAAAGGGCTATCCTTTTCCATGAATACTGAAACTGCAAAGTCCAGCGTGCCCTAAGCTCCTCATTGCATGTTTTAGTACGAGAGTAAACAACGAGACTGTACAAAAAAAAAAAAAAAAAAAAAAAAAAAGGCCGAATGCAAAGTTATGCTTATTCAATAGCTTGAATCCTTCTTGCAAAAACATCGAAACCTCTGTAAGTGTAAACCACGTCTACCGGCGCTGAGTAAAGCGTGAAAGAACGATGTCTCGAAAAATGAAATTCATGTGCATATCTGTACACTTCAAGCAACAAGCTTAAAAAAAATAGAATCTGAGGCGCCTTCCTGACTTGAAGAACTCATTCCTAGGGGAGGTTCTCCGCCTACATTAAATTTAAGCTATTCACTGACCTGGTTCATCGGAAAACTGAACTACTAATCTGCATCGAGACTTGAGTTCCTTGGTCTACGCCCAAACTAAGATTCCTAGCACTCCGCGAGAAAGAGCGAGAATCGCGTTACACTTACTGGTATGGTTCCATCGCGCGCAATTAACTTGATACCCCGGAGAAGGAACATACTGAAACGTGCAAGGATCCCCTGTCTCGATAGAGACGTCGAATAGCTTCACGGTTTCGCCTCCGCAAGCGGCCAACAGCGACGTCCCCTGAGCCATTGCGCAGACCAGCTAGAAAGCTAAGCTCCTCTCCTGGCGCGCCCCTTGATCTCCACAACGTCTTCCGACACCACCGCATTCCGCATACCATAAAACTCATACCATTCTCGCAAACTTTCCCCTCCCTAACCTCCTCAGCTCCATAGATTCCACCTATCCGCCGCAACTTTCGCGCAGCATGATCGCCACGATCCCAGGCAACTCGCCATCTCCTCCATGGTTTGCTCTTCTTCCCCGTCGCTCTCCCTCCCTCCCTCCCTCTCCCACACATGCAACCCTAATTTCAACAACACCCCTCAGCTCCGCATGGTTTTGAATGCCGCATGTCCTGGGAGCCTCGGCATCAATGTCGGCGACGCATTACCCTCCGAATTGAAGCGCGCACGGCAACAAGGACGGTCATCCACCTCCACCAACAGTCTCGTCGATCCTATTCCCAGCGAACTCGTCACCTCTGAGCTCCGTCGCGGTCTCGTCTGCCCGTGCGAGCTCAGTTGCTCGTTGCATGCAAGAGAACTGCAGTCCTTCGATTTGGAAAAAATAAAATAATAAAAAAAACCAAAAGTTTAACTAGTCCGTCACCTCTTCTTCGTCTCCACCATTTTATCTTTCCGTTTCCTGTTTCTTCTTCCTTGTGTCTCTCTACTCCACCTTTTCGTTGTGGCTCCTTACTGTACTGTTCATGCTTTCAATTCGGACATTCAATTTCTTTCATTACGTCTTCGTCGTCCAGTGACTTCGTTGTGGGCCCAGGAATCTTGGCTTCATTCAATCGTCCAGATAAGTGATGGGATGTCACCACTTTTTGGATCATTCTTTTTTCTGATGTCATCAGGGAGAACGAGGGCAGAGCTGGCATTTGAGTTGAAACATCATGCGGCCTCAAAGAGATTACAACGTATCAACAGAGAATGCAGGGTTAAACCAAATTTTGCATATCTGTGCTGGAATTTTGAAGGAAGAGGCTGGCCTCTTTGTACTTACGGGAACGTATTGGCAGCCCTCTAATTTTCTGTGATAAGTTCTAAAACTTACAACACAAGTTTGTAACTCATAAAAATGTAAATATAGAATGTGAACAAGGGGCAAGCTTTGCTTACAGTAGAAATACAACACACGGCAATCCACATCGTCAACGGCATTCCCATTCAAACAAGTTACGAAGGGTGTGTTCACAAGTAAATGATAACAATCAGAGGATGGTTCGTTACTTAATATTGTCGCAGCAGTTTCTATGACCCAACATCGATCCGACTGTTTGCTCACCTACAGGGCTAGGAAGAAACTCCGGAGATGGAACATGTAGGTGGATTCCAGCTAGCGAGGGAATAGAACCCCATCCTACTCATCTCATATTCTACCACTTGACCTTACTTATCCACTAGATTTTTCCAACCTTCGAACAAATAGATCTGAAGTAAGGATACGAATTGGAAAGAGGACTCAAGGAGAGCCATTGCACGGTTCCCCACCAGCATATAAAATCGCCAGGCATCATATTTCTCTGAACATCCATTCCAAGTCATAAAAAATTGGCAATCGAACTTGCAGCGAGGAATTAAGAACTTGGCATCATGTCTAGATAACCACGTGTGAAGAATACTTGGCATGGAGGAGAATGCGTTTGCCTACACACCTCTTGGGTTTGAATGATCCGTGAGATGCAATTGACTCTTCATGTAAAAGTCGGCTGTGGAGCATAAGAGTCTACTTATCGCCACTTGGAGGACCGTCAAGGTTTTGGGCGACCTTGGTCCGACGTGAAGATTTTATCTAT
Organism: Physcomitrium patens; assembly: GCF_059467195.1. Lineage (NCBI taxonomy): Eukaryota > Viridiplantae > Streptophyta > Bryopsida > Funariales > Funariaceae > Physcomitrium > Physcomitrium patens. Next base: position 8,941,897 of record NC_143435.1, read on the forward strand.
TGTGCTTCTGACATTGTTTGCAACTCTCCCTACATTGTTCACGACAGCAGATGCCACTAGTCTGGACGTCCGAAAGAGCCTGGTTGCAAATTCATTGGCAGACAACCCTCCTACATCCATACTTCCTATTGATGACGATGGCCTCGGCATTATATTCGAGCTGTCCTCTTTATGCGGTCGTTCCTGCAATATTTTGAATGACAAGAACTGGTCATCAATATCATCTTCACTTTTGAGCACTACTGAATCATACTAAACACCTTGTGATTTTCGTGCCCAACACTTCAACAACAAAGATGCGCAGAGGCACCGCCTGGTAATCAACAATCTAGAAAGCGGTGGTTTTTCTAAAGTTATCGCTCAAGCAGTACGACAGTTGAATTGGCTATTCATGTCAATGTTATCGCTGCTGGAAACTCATGAATTCAATAGTGGCGGAACCCTCTTAATCACATTAGTACAAATCAGGAATGTACTTGACGCCAATGACACCAATTTTGCATGCAAGGTGTAACGAACGAAAAATCTCAGCATCTAGCTTCTCAAACTGCACCACAAACCCTAAATTGTGCTTCACAGACCGCAGATCGACTGCACAATGACATGTGAACAACGTACCGGAGGCTCATAAGTCGAGGACCTAGTTAACGGGGCAGTCTCGGCAGGAGTGACTTGCCTTGTTGGCTTTCTGTCGATAAGAAACTCAAGACCAACGCAATAGGGGAGCTCAGCTGGGCTTTCAATCGGCTGCATCGATTGATTGGAGCTCACTTCCCTGTGAGCGCTATAGCCAGTGCAAACGTACTTGAAATAAGTGGAATCGCGGAAGTTTCTAACAAGTTCGCTGTCTAGTTCATTATGAACCGAATACACTTGCGGTTCGCTGCTCCGGCTCAAGCCCAAGCAGATCGGATTTTGGCCACGTTCACGCATAACACTAGAGTAATACAAACATCCTCTACAACTCCTGATGGTTTGTGAAATTTTAGTCTCCTCTGGTGAGCCAGTCCCTGAAGAACTAGCATCTGTGGCTTCTCGACTCATTTTTACCGCTCAGCTCCAACATCAGCGTACGCAACCCTAACTCTGCCCTTCGAATACAAAACTTGCTTCAATTTCGTCGACGCAAGAGTCGCTCCTCGACCAACAATCGAAACCAGACTGATGGGGACGCTGGCCGAATTTCAGTCCTCCTATTTGTACACTCCTGAACCTTTCACCGAAGCATTATAAAATCTCCAAATGTACACACACTCTTCACAGCACACCTTCGTCTCAAATCACTCACTGAGTGGATGATGCCTCCATCCCCCCCTTCCACTGCAAAATCCTCACTGATAAGACCTTCTTAACAAATACCCAAAACGCGCTGGACTATTCTCATCAACGTATAAATTTAGACCCCGCGCCTCCAAAACCCAAGACAAACATGTCGTGGGATTGAACTTCGGGAGAGCTACAGAATGAAAGAGAAACACTAATTCTTGCGCAAGTCCACCGGGAGATGGCCACTGATTCAGACCCTGATGCACGAAGACGAGGCAATTGGGCAGAATCAAAGGTCGGAGCGAGGAGAAAGCAGGGAGATTGTGCACAGCAAGGGCTGTGGGCAGAATTCAAAGCATCGCCATAGCCAGTGCCATCGCCATAGTCAAGGTGCTGAAGTCCTAATCCGACGAGGCAGGGCGGGGATAGGCGTCTCGTGCTAGACTATCGACTGCTTATGCCGGTGCACTCATCGGCTGCAACCCGTCGCTGCAATAGCGGGTGGTGTGGGGGCAACCGGAGGAAATTGGAACGCATTGGAGACTGGTGATATATTCACAATTACAACATAAATATGAGAATTTTTTTAAGTTAATAGGTACTTGAAAAATCAATGCGTTTGAAAAGTATCAATTTCTCACATCTCCCATTCATGTTGTGCTCTTAAATTTAGTGCTATTTTTCATAGAGAAGCATAAATTTGAATATATTGTAACTTCTGAAAGCTGTAAATAAAAACTTTGCAGAGTAGTGTGACAAAGAGTGTGAGGGCTATGTTTGGTTGTCTTTTGATTCTTCCTTCCCAAAGTAGACAAGTAATTAGCTAATGTTTATAATCACATATTTAAGATTAGTAAATTAATTAAAATATATATTTTTTGATGAAAACTAATTTACATGTAAGTTCGAAAATGTAAGTGTGTTTTTAATATATACTAATGATTTGATTTAAATTTTTAAAATATATTTTTTTTTCATTTAATCATATAAATTTATGTTTCCTTATTCATTTAATGAAATTGGGAAAAATTTGTTCTTGGAATGAAATTAACTTTTTTTGAAATATTTTAAATTAAATTAAATTATTAAAAAAACAGCAAATTTTCATTTGGACTTTCATGACTAAAAACTGATAAAGTTTGAGTTTAATTTTACTCTAATAATAATGGACTAATTTATTTATTAAGTCTATCATTTCAAAGGACAAATCAAATTACTCTATATATATATATATATATATATATATATATATAATAAAATAAAATACATTTAAAACACAATTTTTTTTTCCAAATGTAGGTTATGGATTAATTTCCATGGTATTAAAAATGTTCAAATATGAAACTTCATCCAATAAACACATCTATATTGTTAAACACAAAAACCAAAACATGCTCGTGGACCTATTTGATACCTATACTATGAAAATGAAGAAAACTGACGTGAAAGAACATTAAAGAATTTCTAAAGAAGCAACAAAAATAACATAAGATTAAGGTGATTTATTGGGATTATGGATTAACATTTGTCTTAACTAAGTTTGAAAAGAAAACTTTCACATGCTAATTTTTTTCTCCTAAACTTGAACAATAAAATATAATTCTATTACTCATGGAATATCAATAACATTAAAATTAAAATTAAAAACTTCATGAATTTAATAAAACATATATCTTTACATCATTCAGTTTTTATTTATATTTATTTTTTAAAAATGTCTTATTACAATTTTAATATTTCATGAATGTTGATGTGAAAATAAATGCATGATGTTTTTATAAAAATCATGTACATCTGATGACACTATGAAAACTTGTTAGGATCAGAAATTCAATGTGTGTGTGTATATATATATATATACACATATTTATCTCCCTTTTTTAAGAAAGAAATTAGATATGTTAGGTGAGTAAGTACTATAATACATTTGGGCACTCAAAAAAATAGTACCATTACATTATCTTGGAAATTCTAACAAGATATCTCTAATTTTAAACATGCTAATTGCAATCCTAAACAAAAATTATTCCCACCATACAAAAATTGGCTTTACGTTTATAATTTTTAACCAATTATATACACTAGATATGCTGTTCTAACAATTTGATGACATGGACACTGGAAGGCAAAGATCATGTTTAGTTGTGAAGTATTTAACTACAAATATAATTATATAATAATGAATATGTTCAACTAACTTGACCATTTCTCTGTCCAATAAATTGTTGGCTAGTATTAATCATACACGCATGTATGGGTATAAAGCAAATGTTTTAATTTTAAAAAATTATTTTAACTTTTTCGTAATAAAGATGATAGAAAGGATGTAAAGGGCAAGGTGTTAAAATGTTGTGAGCATCAAAGGCGTGGGGCTTTTTACTTATCACCATGCATTATTATATAAAACAGAATCTAATTTCTATCTCAAAGTGTTTTTGAATTTGTTTGATAAAGTAATTTGTGTTTGTTGGAAGCAGGTTTGTATTGTACTTCTTGAATAGAAGGTTGAAGGATGTGGTGAAGTACTGTATATTTTTCAAACAAATTTGAAGGCCACATCTATTTCTCACTAAATTTTTATTATTTATTTGATGTTCACCTATCCTTCTTCATCCACTTCCACATCCGACTTGGCTTTCAAAATTACGAAGTACAACTAACAACTACAATGAGAGTTTACAGAAACCAACAGAGAAAGTAAACACATAAAATATAAAATATGAAACATTAGAAAGTCGATGACGTGCAGAGACCCAAAAGAGCATTTATTGTGTAGTGGACTCAACAATTGTGTTGTACTGTTGAGTGGTATAATACTTATACAAGCTTTCCCAAAGGTAGCAGAAAATTATGCAGAGAGAAAGGGTGTAGCTATGGTACATGAAAAGAGTTGTACGCTGACACTTTGCCCGTCCAACTCCTGTGTAGAATACAATTGTCTTCTCAGCAAGGCTTCTCCCCTGTTTTACAGTACCAAGCAAAGTGGTTGGATGCACTTTCCTGAAGCATGACACCACCGCTCAGCTCAAAGTACGTTGCTCAAAGTACATTGCCGGGATAACGCCAGTAGATATGGCATCTGCGCTCTTTCAGGCTCAGTACATGTACAGTATACATTATAATAACATACGGTAAAAACAGTGCTAACCTTTGAGCTAATATATACACTTAAGGTTTGCAGGCACTGCACTGAAGCTTACTGTTTGTGTTTCCTTGCTGAGGTGGAGCACCTCACTACACAGGTGCAGCACTTTTGAGAGGCCCAGTGTGGGCCAAGTACCTGAGTCGTGGCTCGCTAACAACGGTGCGATTGCTACCAAAAATTCAGTTGCTGATGAATCTGTTCCTTTGGCTTCTTTTTCCGTTGTCCACGGTCACAATGATGCTTTGATGACAGAACTTAGACCAAGAGAAAGCGACATGATACAATCCCGTACCCTATGTTCACATGTTGAACAGGTAAGTTTCAAGCCCGAAGAGGTGCCCTGTGAGGTATGCCCTTCCGTCGTTTGGCAATCCGATGGATGTTCGAACGAGGCGGTGTCCTAGGTGACATGTCGACCACGAGAACAGGCAACGAACTTGTGGCTCGATTGAAACGCTCCGAACTCGCTCCTGGTGAGGACGGCCCCGCATCAATGCGGAGCCATACTCGTCGCTTGTTGAAAGTCGTATCTTCGGTTGTTTCATGCTCTGTCTCTGAGCCCTCGAAGCTTGTGTGAGACAGGGGAGAGCTTCGTAGCTGTGAAACTTTCCTTGACCGTGGAGCCTTCTTTTGAGTGGAAGAGTCTTCTGAGTCTGACAGTACGCGAGAGTTCGTGCTAACTGTACCTTGAGGTTTTGGTTGTAGACTGAAAGAGAGGTCCTTGTGCCTTTTAATTCCCGCAAGCTGACAAAAACAGAAAACTCTGGCGACGGTTAGAATCACATCAGAGTTTACGTAAACGTTGACTAATCTGAAACGGAAACATCTGAATTCAAGTGAACAGACGATGGAACAGTTTTTGGATCGAATCCTTGACATGAAGCATCTACATTCCTCGCTTCGTCGTGAGAACATACAATGCAGAGTAAGGACCAGATGTAGCTACTTGTACTCTCTTGGACGTACTCTGAGTGAAGAGTGTAGAGCCTGTTTCTGAAGCTTAGCTTACTGTATCCTTTGACCTGATCACTCAGATCAATATACTTGTGGATTACCTGGAGGAAAAGGAAATATAGTTATAGGGAATGGTTGAATAAATTACTCACTTTACATCCCAGGGAACAAAAGCGAAATGTGTCAAGAAGGCTCCGCTCACACGTCTCGCACGTATTAGTCACGCCTTTAGCCGGTCGTGGCTGAGGACGCTCATTCAAGAATACCACACGGGCACTGTTGATAATGTAGGTCTGGACCGTGGAGAGGTCTAACAGCTTCTGGATTTCGGAAACTCTAATGACATCATGGTAAGACGACCGTCGAATCTGCAGCATTGCCATACAAGAGAGAGCGCCAGAACCAAGGTTTCAGTACTATATCACCCTTTTGAGTTCCATTCAGCAAAACATACTATGATTGGACTGGACAAACGGTCTCAATCTCAAACGAAATGGTCTAATTGACATAGAACACTTCCGTTTCACAAGAAGAAAATGACTACCATTTGAGCATTTTTAAATACTAAGCGCTTGTGTAAGTCGTCAGTGTGTAGCTCGGGAATGAATGCCCCACTGCTGTAAAGCTCAAAAAAAAATCTTATTTGCGCCTAAGAATGTGCTTGAAAACGTACATTTGAGTTTTCCCTTTCCTTGATTCAACGAAACGAAGAAAACGAATGAACAAAAGCTGTGGGCATATACCCCGGCAACAAAAGGAGCGCTTGCTTAGCAATCGGCCCAAGCATTGAATTCTTCGTACCTGTACAACGTGGTGGTCTTTGTGATCTACTGCACAAGAGGCACAAATGCCATCACCCATGCACTTGAAGCAAAATAGGTTGCGCTCGCTCTTGGCAGAAACTCCATGCAGTGGACAAGTAGCAAAGAAATCGGCTTTCAGCAGCGGTTTCAACCACACTGGCCCCTCAACAAGTGTGGTGTCCTCCTCCGCCACCACCGGTCCTCCCTACATTATTAAGAGAGAGTTTAAAGTTAGAGTCCCATTATAAATGATGTACACACGAACTCTAGTGCACTCTTTAGCGCAGAATGATACGTATCCGTGCCTTAAAAACTTCAAGAATCCCTTGCTCTAAAATTCATAAGCCGACACGCTCAAGCAGACACCAAGAGTAGCAGAAAGGAGGTCAACAGCGTAAGTTGCATGAGTGTATAGTCATAATTGAATTGACGAGATTTTGCATCTTTCTCAGATTTAACAGATTTTTTGGCAGATACAATTTGGTTATTTTAGATTAGGCCGCAGTCTTAGTAAACAGACAGTAAACAAGACAAAGACAGGATCTGCAGGTATCTCATACAGCACGCATATATCTCATTTGGCCTTTGACTTCCTTAGTTTCGACAATCTTCTTCTCCATGAAATATGCTGCCTACATTTCGAGTTCATAAGAGAAACTATCCCGATTTGAGGTCTCCCTTGTAACTAAGAATGACGCTTATGTTAGTCAGGCATGTTCATTAGGGTTCCTTAAGTGAGGAGATATGTAGAATTGTCCTCTCACGTCATCAGCTTCGATGAATTTTGTGCCTTTATTTCTTGTTAGCACATTGCGCTTATTCAAACGACCAGGAAAAAAATTCCCAAATGTCAGGCAAAATTTGCTCAAATCTCGAAATGTTGGGCACTTTTGCAATGGTGGTAGGAGCTAGTCATAAAGGCAACGTACAAAATTTCGAAATTTGAGTAACAAATTTGTGTACATGAAAGAACAGCGTAGTGTGCATAATGCTCAGTGGTTTGTACAAAAGATTACTCACCATGCTCGTCGTCTTCTTCGACTTGAGGAGACTGGGAGACTCCAGTTGTGCTGCCTTGATCGCCAGCTTTACGTCGTCACCAACAACCACGCTCGGTATTTAATACGGACAGTGTAGTAACAGTCGGACAAGGCTATCGGCCGCAGTTCGTAACGACAAGTCAATCTGAGTCTCCAAGCGATTGCAGGCGAACAACTCTGCAGACTCTACAGAAGATAATGCGCAAATCTGTTTCCTTTGTTTCCCGACTTTGTTGACTACGTTTCAAAATCGTAAAGCGATACTGCGTCTTAAGAAGTCGCAATTACGCTGTGAGTAATTGCATATTCGCAACGCAATTGGAGGCAATAGCAAGGTAACCTAGACGTCCTCTACGATAGCATTGGCCCGACGGTGATCATGAGGAAGAAGAATTGCGCTGTTGTCTTCGATTGTATTACTGTGGTGTCCATTGCTTAAACTCTGAGAATCTCAAGTCTTGGTGACACACCTATCCTCTGAAATGACCATTCAAGGAAAATGCCCGAAATCAGGACTGCGGAAGGCTAAACACTGGCACGACAATGCAGTTGTCTGGCCAAAACAAAGACGAAGTGAACCAGCAGATCAATTGAGATAATCTTTCTTCCTCGAAAAGGCGCTGGGAGGGACGGCTTGGTCACGGTTTAAGCATGAAATACTTCTCAGTTACACTGAATCCTTTCTCCTCACAGATCCCGCCACACAACTCGCACGTCCACTGGGCAAACACAGAAATCCTATTCTTTAAGGAGCCACACTACTGGTGCCGCGGTGGCGCCTACGCGACAATGCAGCGAGAGCAGAAGCAGCAAGACTTGGAGGAGCTCATCACGAGGCTTGTCATGAGCTCTGGGAGGTCATTCATGCGTCGTGACCAGCGACAGCGACGGATAAACTTAGGAGACCAGCAAAGTATCCTACCTTCCAATATCGAAATTGACCCAATTAAAAGAAAAAAAATTAAACTCCACTGTTCCGTCAATTGAAGCTACGCTTAGGCAACTTCTCAAGGTTAAAATAACCAGAATAGAAATGTTCAAAAAGGTCGGCTGCTAGACACGAGTCAAGCTGGAGAGGTCGCCTCAAGCGCGGTGACGGAGATCCAGAAGAATTTACAGGAGGAAATAGTAAGCAGCCAAGGCAAGGCAGGCAAGAAATGGGGCAACGAGGGCGGCACAAGGAAGACCAAGTAACCGATGATGCAACTCAAAGCGGTCCCGAAACTTTCTACGTGTGCGATGGCATGCCCACGCCCCGTACTACTACACGACGACAATGATGACGACAACGACGACGACGACGACGACGCCGGCGATTATGGAGTTGGAATCAACACCTTGAGCACCTGCTTGCGTAAGTCATCCACGCCAATCCGGCAAAGGGAAAGCCACTACAGTCTCTCGTTACTCCCTTCCTTCCCCCTCGAGTGAAACGACAAAATTCTCATATATATATATATATATATATAATATAAATATATATGTAATTCCGAAAAAAATAAAAGATGCGGATCAGCGAAGAAGATGCATCAGATAATGATCAAGGGGGGAGTGTGGTCGTGAAGAAAGCGTCCCTGGTGTTGACCGAGTTCTTCCGTGTGGGCCTGGAGTTGCGCGCTCTCTCTTTCTCTCGCTCGGCCTCTATGAAAGCACGATGACTCCGGCGTGGCCCCCGCCGCTCCTCCTGCTCCTGCTCCTCCTCCTGCTTCTACTGCTGCTGCTTTCTATTCTTCTTCGTCGTCGTCTTCTTCGTCTAATGCAGACACTGCAATGCTGCTTCAAGCTCCGACGGCGATCTCCGCGACTCCGACGTCCCAGTCCCGCCGCTGCCAAGCCCCCTCCCCTACCCCCGCCTTTTCTTCATTTTCATCCATCCATGTCTCCATCCTATAAGTCATCCATACGTTCATCCTTATCTACATCCACCTTTGGCTTCATCCTATTATTCCTCCATGTTCACATCCATCCATATATTCATCCTATTATTCATCCTTTTTCATCCATACGTTCTTCAATTATTCGATCAATATTCCTGATGAACTGTGCCAACTTATTGTCAACTTATTATCTACGCATTTACATCAATGTGTGCAAAATATTCGGTATCATGAAACGCTGGATTTTAGTTTACTATTTTTTGTTTATTTTTTTAGTCTTTAATATTATTTTTATATGTTTGTTTCATGATTTTTTGTAAATTTTGTCTGAATCCCTAAATCCTGAACACAATTTGTGATAGCAACCCCCCTCCCCCAATATATTTCCCTTTTGTGAAATAATTGATTTGTCAATTATTACTTTTTTCTCTTAAATATTTTATTGTTTTTCCTTTTCTTTTCTCTTGTTCTAAAGAGAGAAACATGTGTGAGTGATCCAAATTATGCTAACTCATTGTAATTATGAATAGGAATCTTTGAGGAATCCAAGAGATGGAAGGAGCAATTGTAATAACTTGGGGCCATTGCTCTGATAGAAGGACATGTGCTTGGATGGAGTAAAAGGGGTCCATTAGCTTTGGCTTCAGCTTTCACATAACCATCTTCATTTTAGTGTCCATATCTTGTGGTAGTGAATAATTCACCACTGATATATTCCACATGGAATAGAGTTTGTGGATCCCAAGAGCTTATCTCATGGAGGAGGGAGCTGATGGGTGCTATTCACACTACCACCACCACCACCACAAAGTTAGGGTTTAGGTAAAGGAGAAGAAAAAAGAAAAAAAGCAAATGGGGGAGAGCTTGGTCTATAAGTAGTCACTACAAGCAGACAAATGCCTTGATGCTCCTGAAGAACCCTATCAAAAAACAAAAAAAAAAACAAAGCTCCGGGTGCTAAAAATAAAAGATTCGTCAAGTCCTACACTTCTGTTTTTGGAATCAAAGAAGCCAGTTTTGGCTTTTGGAATAGGGCAAGTGACCCATATGGAAGTGTGTTGTTGTTGTGTTTTTTAGGGAGATCCAATGTGTTCCCAATTATGGGTTGCCATGTGGCAACCGCAAGGGGAATTGGGTTCCGTTTCCATTGTGCTCAATCATGTTGCATCTTTATATTCCTCACATAACAATAACAAAATAATAATAATAAAACTATTAAAAAAACTATAAAAAAGCTTCCCAAGAGCTTGACCCAAAGGTTCCAATCATACACATCTATGACCTTGGGGAGCCTTGAGATTGGGCCCAAAAGATTATCCCCCATATTGATTTAGGGTAGGCGGATTTGTCTCCCCCTATGGCTAAATATAAACACAAGCGTGTGATATAGGTTTTATTCTAAGCAAATTCATGACTCTTCTTTGAGTCTCACCTTGCTTGTATTTGTCCTCCAAGTAAATCTTTCCATTGTCACTCAACATCGATAGAGTCCAAGAAGAGTTCAATTGTATATATGAGAGCAATTTGTGTGTTTTTGATTTTGGATTATTTGGTGGCTTTTTCTATTCTTGAAAAGTGTTGTTTGAATAAGAAATTCAATCTACTTGTGTTCTTTTTCAAAGAAACAACATATATTATTATTATTGTTGTTGTTGTTGTTGTTGTTTTTAAACTCTATTCCCAAAATTTTATTAGTTGCCATATGTTACCAATTTTGCACATGGCATGTATGCATAAAGATAAGTGACCAAACAATATTTTGTCAAGTGCCATTTTGCACACAACAAAGACTGTAACCATCTAACAGAATTAATTGACCTATTTAATTGAACATATTGAATTTTATTTGTGTTTGAGAGGATGGAATGGTGTTATTGCATCTTATGACCTAATCACATATGACAATGTCACTAGTTTAACATTTGTAATTAATGGCCTCATTTTTTTACTTTTGAAAATGACCTTCAGGTTATTTATAATAATAATAATAATAATAATTTTAAAAAAAGATAAGTGGATATTCTCTCTTTCTATTTGAAGAAATAAACTATTGCTCACACACAAGTTGTATGTTTACTTCACTCTGCCAAGTTGCAATTTTTTATATTTTTATTTTTGGTTATGTTCAAAGTATTTAAATAAATAAATAAATGATGTCACCTTGCCATGTAAAGTAATCAATAATTTTAGGTGACATAGATTTTTCCATCTCACCTTTTCTTTAAAAGTAAATTCACTTTGGGTGAAGGAGATGGCCTTTTATTTTTTTATTATGGGATTTCTAGGTCAACTTCGGTGGCTCGTCTAAACTACATAAAATGTGATCCTTTTCCTTTCACTATAGCTAACAAGTGATTACATTAAATCCATTAAACTACTCTCATGTTAAAACCAACATAAGAAGCTCCATTGAGAATTTTTCTTCTTCACAATACATGTATCTTTACATTGACAAAAACAAAAATATTATCTATGATTTCATTCATAAATGATGTATATCCATCATTTTTTTTCTTTTTCTTTTTCTTTTCCCCATAATCCTTTCAATGTGTCCCCTCTTCTTTTGAGTTGGAATACAAAATCACCCACTTGTCGTACCAAACACAATGTTATCTTCTTTATATTATATTAGATTATATCTTATCTTTCTTTTCCTTATTACTAGATATAGACTTTTTTATTTTATTTTTTATGAAAATGTGGGCCTTGGTCAGATTTAGGGTCCACTTGAATATCCTATGGTTCCGCAATTTTGTGACGGGTCCACAAAGTTTAATATCTTTTTATCTCCTTGATGGACTCCTGTAGCCACAATATATGACCAATTATTATTATTATTATTATTATTGTTGTTGTTGTTACTGTTGTTTTTATCACCAGCACCATTGATTTTATTGGAGAAGAGAAAGAGGCATATATTGTTTTTGTTGTATAGGGGAGGTGCACTTCCCCATGTTTAGGAATTCCACTCCCAAAGAATATATATATATATATATATATACACACACACACACATGATATGATATGGTACGATATATGATTTCTTCATTGGGAAACTATGAGCTTTTCTATTGCCCATCAAGTGGGTGATTTTGAAAAAGAAAGTGTTCTCTCCCTTTCCACAACTTCCAAAGGTCAACCAAGTATTGTTAAAAAATTGTTTCGCCATTTTTCATGCAGATGAACAAGAGGCTCCACTTGTTATCATCCATGTGAAGTTTTGTTTTTTTTTTAATATTTGGCACAAATTGTGTGTGGGGAAACACATGCTATATTTAACAATAACATATATATATATATATATATATATATACATATATATATAACTTATTTGAAAAATGTAAGGGAATGGTGCAAGCTTATTTATGGAATTCTTGTGGAAGAAATGTTTTAGCCCAATACATGACTTAATGTTGAGGGGGTTGGGTCCCATGTGGCATGCCATGTAAGACTTGAAGGGGGTTATCGAAGGGGTTCTAGAAGCCATTTTTCTAGTGTTTTAATTGATTAATTTTTAAAATTATTTTGTATTGTTTTTATTGTTTTTTTTGGGATGTGGCCCATTTGCCGCAGACAGGTTGGTTGTTGGAAAGACCAGCCATTAAAAAAAGGAAAGGACAATGGACCCAACCTTTACACCCACCTACTCACCCACCCCCAAAGTTTTTTTTTTTTTTTTTTTTTTTTTTTCTTCTTTCTTTCATGAACTCAATTGATATTTTCCTTTTCGTATGTATATATATATATATATATATATATTTTTTTTTGAATGTTCCAATTTTTTTAAAAGAGAGGAATATACCATCAAGATAGAAAAACAACAACATAGAAAGATGGAGTCGAATGTTGTTGCGAATGAATTATATATATATATATATATATGATGATATTTTGATTGGATTCCTTTTGACACAATAAGGATGTCCTTTATAGTGTCTTTTCATCAAGTAAAGTTAGAATTCAACACCAATATGAATTGATTCAATCAGATTTATAATATAGTCTTATAAATTATAGAAAACCAATATACATGATTAACAGTTTTGGTGTTACATGTGTTAATGAAAATAATGATATTTGTGTAACAAGAAGGTTTGAAAATCAATTAGTACTTAAATAAATCAACTAAACATCATATCGTGACATAATTAACTTGAAAATTTTATCAAAATAGAGACCAGTTTATTAAATATGCAGAATTCGAATAAAGGAAATCTGCCAATTTATTATTGACTTATTGGCTCTTTAAATGGATAATTTGGTTTGTTTGATTGTTGTTTAGTTTTATTTTTATTTTTATTTATTTTTATGTTGTATTGTGGCTTTTAGAATTCAACTATTCAACTTGGATTATTTTTTACTGCAACATCAGATTTTAAAATAATTTAATTCTTGCATGTATTATAAAACTTAAGGTATTTGTCATTACCTCTCACTACACTATTTTATTTGTAAGATGTTGATTTTTAGATTTACATAGTATTATGTTTTAAAATAATAGTTCCTGATTAACATGGATCACATGTTTATCATGCATGATGTTTTATTTAACTGAATTCAAAAATTAAAAAAAAAAAAAAAGTTGTCTACATCATGAATATAATTGCATTGAAAATTTCATGACAAGTTGCTGAACATTTATCTTGTTCTTGCACATAAAAGCATGAAAGAAGAAAATAACACAAAATAAAAATGTAATACATACGTATGTACAGGCATGAATAAGAATGTGCGTGTTTGTCTTAGTCACCACTTATGTTAAACATACAAATTAATTTTAAGTTTTCATGTTGTTTGATTTACACATGTAATGAGAGATCCAAAAGTAGATAATCATGCATGTTTATTTTTAAAATTAGCTTATGAAAATTTCTGGATTTCTAGTCCCTTGAAATAATTTTTTACTGATTAATTTTTTATTTTTTATAAATAGATAACTTATTGTATCATTTTATAAAAGATTTTTAACATTGTTGGTTTCGTCATGAACTTCCTAGTATTTGCACAATCAACAAAATATTTTTTTGTAAACTAATTTCATATTAGATCTTCGTCATGAAATTTGAATAATTTTTACCATAATCTGCAACGTGTTAGCTCATATCTCTAATTTAGTGTGAGTTTAGACAGTATTTCTTATCATTAAATATTATTAGATGTAAATTGTACTGCAATAAGGAGAAAAATTCATTTAAATAACCAAATTATGGATATATGGAGTTATCAAAAAAAATAATAATATATTAAATCATTAAAATAATATACATTATAATTTTGGAAATTCCAACCTTTAAAGTGGATTCATAAGATTTCTTTGCAAGTCATAGTAATATGAACGTTTAATTCTGTAAAGAAACCCTTTAATGCCAAAATTAAAAAATTAAAAAATAATTTAAAAAAAGAATACTAGTCAGTTTATAAATTAAACGATCTTTAATAATGTTTTTTTCATTATTATTACTTTTTTCGATCTTCTAGATATATTTAATGAGGTAGTTTGACATATTTATTTCTTTAATTTTTCTTAAAAGAATTCTGAAATATTTTGTAACGGAAACTTCAAAACTTATTTATCTTTACAGTAGAATAACATGTCACAATGTTGTTATATTCAATAAAACACAACATGTTATAAAATATGTTTTGAATTTTTTTGTATAAATTTTAACATTTAAAGAACCTATCTTTGAAAACAAAAACAACATGAGTTTTCTTAAAATATTTAATTGCAAGACTGAACAAAAATTTCCTCTATCTGATTGAAACTCTAATATTTTTTTATTGTAATATTTGTTCTTGAAGCAAATGATTATTTTGATTCATTAAAATTTAATTGAAATTTTCATTTCTTATACTAAAAATAATAAAAAAAAAAAAAAATCAGATTACATCTTAAATTTGGTTTAAATCTCAATATTTCAAGAACATAAATAAGTTACATAAAAATTGCGATTTAGAAAATTTTAAGAATTAAATTCAATTCATTGTATTCAATGAACAAGTTTTGTTAAGAGCTAAACTATTCAATAAATTCCGACTAACGATTAGACAATTACTTTTTTAACACATGCAAAACTTTGGTAAGTTACAAAATTATAAGTATATTTTTTAATTATATAATAGTAAAAAATTACACAACACTATAAAGAATCACATATTTACAAAAAATAAAAATAAAATTCTTTACCATTATAATTCTCACATATATATATGTATATGTATATATATATATATATATATATATATATAAGGTATAAATGTATGTATATATAAAGATTAGCAGGACAACTATATTATCTCAATAATCTTACATGCCAGAAGGAATATTATTATGACCAACCGAAGTCATACCAGCATGTATTTCCTACAATCAATCAAAGATGTTGGAATTGCAATATTATCTTAATTCACACATTTTCTTAAGTTATTTATTTATTTATTTATATTCTTGTTGTGATCTTATGTTTGTATCTTATTCTGTTATATTTCTTCAATATTTTAGACACCCATAAATATAGTTTCTTACATATTTATATCATATGAATATATATAGGAATATAAATAAATAAATAAATAAATAAATATCTTAAATCATAAAAATTTGAAATTAAGATATAAAATAAAATCAATAATTTTTAAAATAAAAATAATTTTAAAACAAATTTATCTGGATTAACTCAAATTAAATTAAAAATTTGTTACAAAGATATAATTATATAGTGATTTATTTAAATATTCTTTTAAGAAAGATTAAAAGATATTATTTTGTACCTTTATAGTTTTACACTATATTCTTAAACTAGTTATGTTTCAATATGTAAACATTGATTTAATAACTAAATAGAATGTACTTAGAATAGGGCATGCACACATATTTTAATTAAATTACTAAATTTTTGAAAACTAGAAATTTAAAAGAAATTAAACTTTAAATATATTTTTAATGTTTTAAAGATCTTGTCATTAAAAAAAATTAATTTTGAAATTTATATAACAAGATTTTCAAAGAATTCTAAAAATTTCTTTAAATTTCTTCATGTATTATTGTAAAGCTTATAGTTAATGATATATAAATAATTCCGATGAGATTAAGAATTTAATAAATAAAAAATTTAAAATTTAATGATAATAATAATATATAATAAATTTAATTAAATACATTATTAATTTATTAAATATACTAGCATAAAAATCAATGATGTATGTATATACATACATGTACATATTTTTATCTTTATTTCTATTTTTGTAAACATGTTTATATTTTCCAAAATATATATCAAAGACATATTGTGTATTCAATTTTTATGCTTAAATAATTATAGAGATAAATTTCATTTTTTTCAACAAAAGGTGATGAAATTTAATATTTACTACTTTACACTAATGAGAAATATTTAAACAAATTGATGAGGAACAACAATGCATGTAGCTTGTGGATTATATAGAATAAATTATTTTTCCATAAAATACAACATTTTCTTATTCTTATCCATATTATTGAAAAAATTCACATGTGATAAAAGAAATCCTATAATATAAGGATTCTTCTCAATTTTACTTCTTGGCACATTTTCAAAAGCTATACAAGCAAATCAAAATATCAAATCATTAAGCAAGACCCAAAGCCAAAAGCAAACATTCAAACCACATTATCACCCACAATCAACAAAAGACAAAAACCTCAAAAAACAAGGTTAAACAGGACCCTCAACATCCATATTCAGCTATTAGTTTTAACATTTATATAACTCATGTCAATCAACAAAACCATCTATGCAACAAAACCATTACTAGAGAATGCATACTGAGAAACCATAGTTATAAAATAAAATTAAAGTAAAAAATCAATATATATATATATATATATATATATATCTACTAGTAGAAACTTGTGCCATTGGCCACAAAAAAAACATTGTAAACTACATGTTATAAATTAACCTTTTGTTTGAAGCTTCATATGATGTGAAACTCCATGTTGTATGTCTTTTAACTATGTTCCATGCCATTCTAGGTTGTGGTGCTTCCTAGCTCCATGCCCAGTGATCTTGCAATACTACTCTTGGCAATCTATAGGAACATCATTCAGATTTTGATCTCTAATTGATCAAATTTTGAATTATTACTACATTTTTGATGAAAACAATGAGATATGCAGCTCTTCTTGTTTAACCTGCTGGTTTATTCCCTCAACTCTTTTATATAAAAGATGTGCATTCGCAACGCCGCCACAAGTAGAAGTTGCAGATCACCGATGGATCGGTACTGCAATTGTCGATGAACTGGTTGATCTAGATCGCGATGCTCTAAACAACGAAGATCTAGACGGCAATTATCTAGACAACGATACTCTAGACGGCGATAACCTGGACCGCGATGTTCTAGTCGGCAATAATCTAGATAACGATTCTGAAGGCGGCGATGATGTAGACAACGATAGTCTAAACGGCGACTATCTAGATGATGGCGATCCAGACGACGATCTAGATATGAAGCTGGATCATAGATGTTCATGCGACTGGATGCATCGGAGAGAGCAGAAATCATCGGTGCCTATTTCAATCTAGACGTCACGGAGACTGATGGGGGTGAAGCTTGCGGCTAATCGCATCCTGCTAATTTAGTTCCCACCGCGATTTTGGTAATTAGTGGCACCTGGAAAATTTCGCTAGTGAACATTAGTTTGATCTGTGGGTCGGAGGCTGTTTTGTGAGGATTTGTTAACGACTTTGTGGTTGGTTGAAACGGTTGATGATAGAGTTGGGGATGCAGAAATCGTGAGCGGCGTGGCTGATCAATGGTTGCTTCGAGGTTTGATGAATTCCCACAAATTCAGCGATGTCGATGGGATGTGTTTGTGGGACTAGTTCGGCTGTTCAGATCGACACGGTGTTGTGGTTGGAGAATATAAGTCCAGTCAGTTGTTGCAGAAGGTTAGGAGTGCTCCGGAATTCCTGTCCCAGTTTACTACGGGGTTGAAACTAGTTTAACTGGGCTTGTCCAGAGTTGTATCGTGTGTTGAGTATTCGACCGCAAATGGAGAATCACTACGCTTCTTCAGGGGTAGTTTGGACTTGTTCCGGCAACACTAGGTTTAGGATCCAGCATCAAGAGATCTCCGCAAAGTGTTAGATATCCAGAATTAGATTCACTTTGGCCATTGAGAAACCCAGCGGGATGGTTGCATCGAGGGACTATGCACTGATGGTGGCATGGATGGAGGTTTCGTAGATAAAAATGGTCGTATTATTCTGTTATGCAATCAGGAAGATGCTGTAGATGCCCTAAAATTCGACACTAATCCTGCTGATGAGAGTTCAAAGTCTACAATTCAATCGCATGTGAAAATGTCATGACTGTGCTTGAGCATGCAGCAGATTGTTTGGAAATCCTTGATCAGATATTCAGGAACGAAACGACATCAGCACCCGTTCGTGTACCTCCACCGCTTGTGTTGATGTGCACATTGTATAGCAGAATCCGCTTCCGTATATTTTCGCCTACTCTCGGAATGTGAAAATGATCTTGTGATTGCGGAATTGATGGCTTCCAGAATTGAAAGCCGACCGTAAAATTGTCACGAATTCGCTGCTTTTTGGCAAAAGGCTATCATCAGTGGATGGTTTAGTCATGTTGGCTTTCTCTACAATCACCAAAACATTCATAATTTCTCGCCTACATCTTTCGTGTTTGCATGCACCTCCAGCAACTCCAACGGGAATGCCTGGGCACTAAAAATGTCTCCACATCCTCGCCGCAGCCATGGTACAGACGCAGCCAAGTTGAAACGCTAGCTGCCACCAGCCATGGCTTCAGTTTGGATAACTGAAGCATTTGATCAGAAAGCACACGATGTGGTGCGCTGATGGTGCAACCGCTTGATCCTTAGAAGATCCTTCTATCAAGAAGTCTATCACCCCATTTATCCTCTTGAGGTCTCAAACCATCTTTTAACCATATGTTGGCAAGTTACCTCAGCAATAGCTTCAAACCTTTGCCATGTATGCGTTAACAGCGACTGGCGCTCTCACTCTCTCTCTCTCTCTCCCCCTCTCTCTCTTGACCTAAAAGTTTATACATGAGCTTGCATAGATGTGGCAAATCGAGCATCGTGACGGATAATGTCAAGGACCCTCTACATTCCTCAAGCCTCGCATTCAAAGATGGCCTTTCATGTCTCGGCGATTACATCAAACAATACTTATTACTACCTCAAGTGCAGGATTTCCACATTGACAGTTCTCATATTTCTATCTCGTCACTGTCTTCTAATCCCTTGCTGTGAGAACCCACATTTCCTGCCTCGATTTCGTCCGTATCAAAGAGGAGATCCGCAGTCAGGTCTCCAATCTCACGAATACGCAATCGCAAACCTTCAATCAAATCTTCCACTTCACCAACCCTGCCTTTACTCCAGTCAGCCATGAACTGGGGATCGAACAACGGATCCCTGACCGCCTCTCTGGTCTTCTCCACTTCTTCTATGTTCCCTACCGCTTCATCCAACTTCGCCGTCAGCTTATCCTTGACGCACTTTAGAGACGCAGAGACCTCCGCAAGCTCCTGACAAACGTTGCCAATGGCGCCAGACATCCTTCACGGATCGTGCCTTGGATAACAAAATCAAAGCTCACGGCGAAGTCTGTGCAACAAAAATCATAAGCAGAACAGAGGCAATGCAAAACAGTCAAGCATAATGCAATCACCCTCTGAAAACATGGAGACCAGCACAGTAAAGCTCAATAATTTGGCACAACAGCAACAACGTCTTTGCAGCATCTTTCATGTCATTATGTCTGAAACCCATTTCTGCATTGGATCATGAAGAATTTCGCTAAAACTTCCACATGGGCGTCGACAGTTTTGCACGCAGCTGTAGAAATCATTCTGTAACCTGATTCAGGGAGAATGTTAAGAGTACCCTTGGTTTTGTTTGATTGAGGGCAGTTTTAGTTGGTTACAATGCTCACATTATGAAGTGTTATAATATATGCTTTTCTGTTATACTAGTATGTGGTTTTGTATCGCGAAGTGATCTTCGTTTGTGTGGGGTTAGCCATGTGTGTAGAGCTTGTGGTTTAGTTAGAACAATTAGTGGGTTTCTAATTATCATCTTCTTGTGTTGGTTTGTTGTTCCCAGCACTGTCTTGCAGAATGTTTAGTGTCTGCAGACTTGGTGAATGGGTTTTGGAACTTGGAATTATTTGTGTCATATTTTGATTGATATTAAATTTATTGATTTGTAGTTATTGATTATATCTATACATACACTAGTATTGGGGTCTTTTGCTCTGCTTTAGGAGTAACATGTTAAAGTGAATCATTAAACTGTAATATAGATGAATACAATTTAGATAGATTAAAAGACATAAATAAATATTCAATTTTTGAATGAAGATTTTTAATTATAAATTCAAATATGTATTTATGTATGTATATTAGTAAATTTTTTATTATCTTTTTTTGAAAATTTGAAAACCAAAGTTAATTTTTATTTTCACTTTATAACTAACTTTAAATTAAATACAATTGAGTATTTCTTTTATAATAAATAATAAATTTTCTATTAGAAAGTATGTATCATAGGTTTTTAACTTAACAATATCAATTTAGAAAGTTTGTTATTATTTATTTATATAGATGTATATCAAATAATAATAAATAAATTTACAAGTAACTTTAGTTTATGAAAATATTTTATTTGAAATATAAAAAGACTATTTTAGTTTTAATATTTTGTTTTTTAAGATTAATGATTTTTGATGAAATTTTAGAGCTTTAAATATAAAAAAAATGCTTGTAATAATATTTAATAAAATTATAAAAAAATAAAAAAAATAAATTTTAACTATAATAATTAATATGAGAGAATAAAAAAAGTTGAAATGAACAACTAGAAAAGCTTTAAATTACTTTCAAAGCATTAAAATTAAATTTTTAGACAATGCAAAATAAAGCTATATGAAAGTGAGCAAAATGAGACAAAATTCTAACTAATCATTTGTGGTTGGAGTTTAAACGAGGGGTGTTTAATATATAATGCTTTAAAAAAACTAATACAAAAAATAGATGTCTAAATAAACACAAAACTGATATCTATGGTGTGAAGAATGCAATGAGGATTTAAAGTAGTCTCTCTATTATAGGTGATTAAATTATTGCAATATGTATAGTGTTAGATACAAATAAATAAACATAAATGTTAAAGAGAAGTTTATATCATCAACTTTTTTTTTGCAACAAGCTTTACAAAAAGAAAAAAGATAACAAAGAAAAGATAAAAGATTTGAATTTTTTTTATTTTAAAATAATCATATAAATAAGTAGCTAGATAGATAAATAAGTTAATAAATTTTCTTTTGGATGGATATACTTAAATAAATACCAATTTTTTTAAATTAGTTTTCTTTGAAATTAAATTTTTTTTATTTAAAATTATAATTTTAATTAAATTTAAATTATATTTTTTTCTAAGTTGTGTTTATTATTCTAAATATTCTTAAAAGCTATTACTTTCTACAAATTGTAACTTTGCTATCTATGTAGAAAATTAAAGTCCAACGAATATCATTATTTTATTTTATTTTTATTTTTTCATATTATTTTTAATTCTTTCCAATCCATTTATTTTGTCTAATTATATTCGTAAAGGTATAAGTATTTTATCCAAAAAAAATACAAATAAACTAGTCTTTTTGAAAAAATATAAGTTTATTGAATTTTGAATAATTTCATAATCTTTAGATTGATACTTTTATGGATAGAAATAGTAAAATCGTAGATAGAAATATCAATTTCTTTTCTGTATATTACAAAAAGACTACTAATTGCTTTGTATTTCCGAAACCAAAATTATAAATTGAATAACTACTATACCTAAAAATCATTTAATGACTTTTATATACAATTGGCTATGATACAATTATATATATATATATATATATATACATACAAAAGGATAAAAAATAAGATGATGAAACATGTAGACACTCTCATTATCACTTTCAATATTTAGTGCATTATAAAAAGAATCACTTCAATTCTCAAAAGTATATTCAATCAAATAAATCAATTGTTATTTCTATTTTCTAAAACTATAAATAAAATATTCATAAAACTTTAATAAGAATGATGTAAAGATAAAATAGACTAAAGTATTTATATGAACTAGTATCTAATGGCATTGTAGAACATCCAAAAAATCATATCAAATTTAATTAAGAATTAAAAATCTTTAAAAATCTTAAGTTGAATATATGAATATTTAGATTTCCTAAATTTCTTTAATATTAATAAAGAGTGTGAACTTAATGTTCAAACTTTTAAAATATCAAAAGAAAAAAAAAATCAATATTATATTTTTTAATAATCTAAGCATTATAATTTAAAATCTCATTAGCTATACTATTTTAAGCAATTGAACAAGACACTAAAAAAACCATTATTCACCCACCCATCACAAACTAAATTGAAGTTTCTATTGTTCTCCAAGTTATTTATATTCTTAAGTTATCAATAGTCCACACAACAAACAAAGCAAGATTTTAAGGATCTTCTTTCTATATAAAGATCATACATAAAAGCATAAAGGATGGAACTTGCCACGTGTAGGGCTATAGGAATGCAACAAAAGGTACTTTAAAATGCAAGGTTGTAAAGGTCTATTGTATTTTACTTTTATGCATATGTGCCAAAGGGCTAATAGGAGTTATCTTAATAAGATGAACGGTTGCTTAAAAAATAAATTCAATAACATGAAGACAATTAGAAAGTGGAGTTGTTTGATATGAAATACATAGTTTGAGTTTATTACTCAAAATTCAATCATGTGATGAACTCAATAAACCTCAAATTGTACAGCTATATTATATAATATCAACTACTGCTTAAAACTAATGCTTTAATGATATGGATGTAGAAAAGTGTTCTGAGATTTTTTTGAAATGACTTGTTTAAAATGATTAACGATTCAGGTTTTAAATATTTTGATTGATTCTTTAATAGATAACTTTAATACAATTTTTTATCATGCAAGTTTTTAAAGATCTGGTTATTGCTGAATATTTTCGATTCAACACACAAATCAACTCTACTTGTGTTGTTCCTGATATTTTATTTTTAGAATAATTCAATTCTATCACATCATTAAATGGATTTCAAAATTAAATAACTGACAAGAATGTTTTACCATTCTTTAATTATTTGAAGTTCTCTTCAATGAATACAGTATACCCCTTGATTATTATATTTTTTCCTTTTTTAGCTAAATATAAAATATAAAAAAAAGTAAATTAACAAAACATTCCAGCTTATGCATTTCAGAGCTTTTCAGGGCATTTCAAATTTTGAATTTTTTGAATTAGGTGTATAAAAACATCATAAATTTTGATCACAATTCTGTTTGTAAATGACATAATTGATTACTAAATTAAATATCAATAGAAACAATTCTGAATTTTTCAAGCTGAATAGAACCAAGGTGCCGAAACAATCAAAAAATAATCTTAAATTTGAATTTGATAAACATTAAGCAAAACTCATCCATTGATAAAGTAATCCCAAAATTCGTTTGGTTCTTTCCCATCAAGGACAACCTGCAAATACAAACAAATTGAGTATTTTTTATTTTTTTATTTTATAATTGAAGTTAAATACTGTATTTATCATTTATTTTAAGAGAAATATAGACAACCCATTTTTTAACCTACATAACGTGCACTCAAATAAATATGATACATGCAATATTTACAGTCTTAATATAATTTGGTTTATCTTAATGTTTTGAAAATCAACTTACTTTTGAATTTGTGTCCTTATGCAATTCTAGTTGATGAATCAAATCTATTCCAACTTGTTGCCAATGCTCAACACTTTGTTGATCAATATCACTGGCAATAAGAGTAGAATTCTTATCTCCTTTTGCTATAAGAGTAGAACCCACCCATAAATACAAACAACCTTGTTTGCTATCAAAACCATTTGGTATTAAAAGAACAAAAGCCTCATTAGAATCAAGGTCATCAACATCAAACATGGCAATTGTTTCCATTTGGGGCCATTTATATAAAATAGGAATTGAGTAAGCTACTTTATCACTTATTTCCCTTGTATTAGATGAGCTTTCTCCTTGGTTTCCTCTTTGGAAAGTATATGGAGTGTTTAATGATGATATAAGCCTTTCATTTTGCACACAAGTCTCCAATGTATTAATATTGTTATATGTAATGTTTGTTGCACATGTCAATGAATCACACTCTATTATGCTTTTCAAATTTTCTTTTGGTAAATACAAGTCTTTGCTCACAATGGTAAAAAAACTTTGTGAGATTGACATTTTATTATCATTTGCTACAATGGGTAATTTTTGGGAAAAAGATCTTTTGAAAAAAAAATCTTGCGACATTGTTTTGAAAATGGTCCTTGGTGTTGAAGGAATTTGAGATAAATTGGCTGAAATTAAATAAGAAATTAGATGTTTTTTTGGATGCCAAAAAAGTGTATTACAAGCAACTCGCTTTAATAAACATGAACACAATGAATGTGGAAGTTTCATCACAAAAGATGATGGTGATAAATTTGATAAAGATAAATCATTTGAAAAGGATGACAAAAGTGAAATTTGTGAATCATTATTTGAAACCAAAGTACTTGATGGTTCAAGAACGTTTTGAAAATTCTCATGTTTGTCCTCTATTTTTTGTTTTTCACCTTCATGTGGAGATAAAACATTTCCCTCTTCATTTTCTGCAATTTTCAATATATTATTTTTTGATTCATCTCTGTCAATTTTTGGTAAAAAATTCCAACCTCCATTGCATGGTCCTGTTATTGTTCCATAATCTACTTTTGCCTTTGGTGGCATAAGAGCACATTGCTTAGCTTTTCTATAATTTACAAGGTCTTCATTGTATGATGAAACTATTTTTGTTGATGCTTTGAATTCACTTGTGAGACAAACATCATTTTTATGATTTTGTAAGCCATTTGCACAAGATTCATGGTTTCTTGTGAAAGAAGTCCAAAAACTTTGTGGTTCTTCTCCTTCTACCACGTGTAAGATGTCTCCTTTAGCTTTCTCATATTTAACAACTTGACAAATAAAATGATGTGCCACAGATACCATGTATGCATCACATTTTGAGCCATGCCACAAGAAAAATACATTTGGAACAATAAGAACAAAAACAATGCGAGAATCAAGAGCATGAGGATGAGGATTATCAATTGCCTTTGGTACAAGGTGCATAGGATCATATGAAGAATGAGGTGCAAGCTGATACATCCGCAAAGCCAACTTTGGACTTATAAGTGTGGCATGTATTCTTGGTTGGCATTGGATTAATTGACATGCAAAACCCATGTTTGGATTTGCAATGCCTCGTGCAACTTTCAAGTCTTTAAACACGTCTTTAAATGAACGTTGTTGCACCCACATAAGGTATGCTATTACAAGAGAAGCAGAGCGTGAAACCCCTTGACAACAATGCACAAATACATGTCCATTTTTTTCACGAACTTCTTCAAAATAATCAAACACGTCGTATAAAACGCTTGTTATATCTTCAGAAGGGCTATCGTGTAACCAAAGTGTTTTATAGCTTAATTCTTTGGAAAAGTATTCGGGACATACAAAACCCACACAATTTAATACATGTGTGATGCCATTTTCTTGCAAAGTCTTGCGGCATTTTGCCACACTTTTGCTTCCCATATACACATGGTTATAAATTTTAGAACATATTTTGTCAAAATGTGAAAACTTGTCTCGCTTAAGTTGTATCTCGGTGGGTTCACAAGTGTCTTTATTTAGTTGAACCACATTTAAATCCAATTTCATAGTAAATCCTGGTTTATTCCCAAGTGCATCCAAATACCATTCACTCTTATTTTTGTATTCAATTTTTATTAACTTGTGTTGTTTTGATGGTTGTAGAAGAGGTAGTTGAACTTTGATGTCTTGAGTTTTTAAACAAGCTGATAATGTGACATCTTTTTGAGCATCACCAAAAACAAATGCAGATTGGAGTGGTATCATGGTAGAATTAAATGGAGATGGAATTTATTGCTATGGTGTTGGTTTCTACAATGACTTATTATCATTTTTTTGATGAGTGTGTGTGTGTGTGTGTTTTTTTTTTTTTTTTTTTTTTTTAATTTAGGTTTTGGATATTTTTTTATGTTTTATAGCACCAAGTTGCCTATGCTTTCATTTGAAATCATTTATTCAGATAGTATTTATTCAACCTTGTATGATGTGCTGATTTAAAATTTGCAATGGACATACTTGAATGATTGTATTTTACGCTTTTTCCAAAATATTGTAAGCGTAGAATATTTTTCCGAAAAGAACTATGGGCTTGAATCATTTTTGACAGTGTCTTTACTAAAGTTAAATGACAGTGGTTTTCAAAATTTTACTTTCAAAAAATAGGTGACAAAATATTATCTCATTTTCTTCAGCAAAATACAGTACTGACATCAATTTTAAAAACTAAAACCACAAAACTGAAAATTGATGGAAAGACATTAACACGGTAAAAAAGGAATTAAAACAGATAGATTGATTGTTTATTAGTAATCCAACAAGTTGATTAGATGAGAATTTACCCTAATCAATTATTCATGATGCTATAAAAGTATAATAAGTTGGGTATACACAGAACTTTACAATTTCACTTTTTTGGCTTTTGTGGTAGTCATAGCTGCAAAGAACTGTGAAGAATTTTTCAGAATGTTTGAGAATTCAATTCTGGTATGAAAGCCATATTCTCATTAAGTTTTCTTAGTCAAAAATTAAATAAAAATAGAACAGTAGGAGTTAGTATACTAGAGCTTTTAAAAATAATAATAAAAAATAAAAAATAAAAAACAACTGCTTTTGAGAAGAACCCTACTATTTCACATACATACATATATACATGTGAATGAGGAGCAAATGCAACGGAGACGCACACATTAACTGATGATTTTTAAAAAAATTGTGATTTATGTAAATTGAATTTCGAAGAAACAGATTAAATCATATTCTGTAATAATTTCACATACTCTTACTCCACCTAAATTCAGATCACAACAGAAAATTAACAAACCTAAATATGATTGCTTACGGTAACATGATACTGCTTTTGTAACATGTTTTTAGTTTAAGAATGGTCAAAGATAAAGTTTGTGCACATACACACATTTAATTTAAAATTCAAATAAACTAAATGTAATATTGCAATATTCTAATTGTATAGTTTTAAAAAAACATAAAAAACATCACTGATACCGTTCTCTTACTCATTTTTAAATATCTCACATCTACTAAAAACAAAATGTGCATTCGAAAAAAACAAGCAGAAGAAGTTAAAAACTTGTCAATTTTCATGAAGTTGATAAGAAATACCAAATATTCAGCAAACAAGGCTGCTACTGTGACAAAACATACACGATTAGACAGATTAAATGATCTCATTATCTCCAGACCCAATCTCAAGCATGTTTCTAGTTTCACGTTGTCTAATCAGTGGACATAGAGTTCATGTAGAGCAGCAAGCAATTGGGATGAGAGAAATGAATTTGTTTATACTTGCGAGATACACAATATTGTACAAAGAGAGATGGAGCAAAGAGGACCTTGCAGAGATGGCCAAGGTTTAGCAACACTAAAGCATGTGTAACCGAAGCCTGAATTTACTGAGAAATTAGGAAAAAACTGACGATGTTACGCTGGAAGAATCTACAAAGGTTTTTGGTCGAGTAGTGTAAACATTGAGTTTAGCAGCCGTCTTTGGCTCCTCACATCATACCACCTGTGCTGGCACTTGGCTTTACAAAGGGGCTACTATGGCCTTGCTGAAACTGGCAAACACATGAAGCACACTGGGGTCTCTGTCAAGGTGAAGCAAAAGCTGTCGGGACAAATAAAGAGAAAAATGGTTAAGACTAGTACAAAAAAAATGTGGAACTGGAGGGTCGGCACAAATTTGATTTAATCAAATAGTGGACCGAGCTTCGAGTCGACGAAAGGGTCAAAACAGATCCCACCGCTTTTTCATTCTGAACAGAAGAGCCCCGGATTTTACATCATCCTGTGGCACTTGCAGCATTACTTGCAGCTTGCATTTCCTGGGGGCGTTCTTGGCGCCTTCATCCTCCTTCCCTACCTGCAAGCATAGCAGAACCCGTACGAACATGGATTGAGATATCCTTGACAAAGGCGAAGTGCAGTAACCCAGAAGATGGTTGAGGACACAAACATGTGGATGCAAGTAGGAGTAGGACGCGTACCCAAAATGAACTCCAGCAAAGGCGAACATCAGAATCATAGCCCAACTTGACCTTGAAATCCTCAGTTGGTTTGTATTTATATACCGCACTCCAAGTCGTTGTCTCAAAGTTATGGAAGTAGCTGTTCCATGCACAGGAAAATAATCAATGATAAGGAGGAGTTCATCAAATGCCACAAGAATTCCATTGGCTAGTACTACACTTGAGAACCCAACTGCCCCTCGAAATCTTGTGTCCTGTCTCCTTAAAACCACAAACATTGTCTTCTTAGGATACCTTTCAATTTCCCACTGAAATAATGACAAAAATACGTTTTTGTAGTGAATCTAATTGTAGATACTGTTTCTCTGCTTCAGAAGCCTTGGATATTTTGGTTAGCACAGGACTGCAGAGGGGATAGTGATATGGACATCGAGAAAGGCTAGCACCTGAGCTTGTTACGTGGTCCAAATTGTCGCTTGAAAGCAAGCGAAGGAGACAATCGAGGCCAAGACACTGATGGCACCAACGTCAACTCCTCATCCTGGTAGTGAAGTATAGAGCCACCAGGTATAAGACCAATAAATGATGAAGGACTTCCTACTTGAGATGTTCAGAAAGTAGATCGAGGTGGTGGAACCCATGACAGATAATAATGCAGCTAAGAAAAATCACTAATTTGCAAGCAAATGCGATGTCCCTAGGTGTATCATGATAGCAGGGGCAGTGGTGATCCCACAGATGACATGCAAGAGTGGTAAGTAATAGAGATATCAACAAAGGAATGCATACCTTATATGTGTATTTTAACGTGGCACTCTCATCAGAATAGCTTGCAACAGCTTGACCATTCAATACACTCCCGCCAAAGAAGCCGCTGAGAGCAATTGCTCGCTCCTCATCCTTCTCAACCTCTTCGGCCCTCAATTGCCCTACGGGGAACGTGAACACTACTTTCGGCTGCACCACAAATTGATTAACTAACCACGGCTCAGAGGTTCCCGAAACGTAATAACCCAGACCGCGGCTAATGAAGTACAGAAAGAATTGGTAGTGGTAATTCCAATAATGAAATCAAATAATGATTCAGACCTACCAAAGTTGTGGCTGGGACGTCGGAGGAGATCTCTGTCTTATACCTAAGGTTCGAAGTATGTGCCTGAAGCTTCAGTTCGCCTTGCTGGGCCTGAAAAAATAAAACCACCAGTGTTTCAGCTCTAGTTTATTGTCGGACGAGAATGCTAGCGACTAATTGCTCAGAACAAAGCTGGGGAATTTGCATACCTTGATATCTCGCAGGTACTTGACTGACAAGTTGCGGCCAACGTCCGCATTGAAGGTGACGAGGGCGTTTCTGTCTTCATGATCATACATCACCGACAAGTACTTCGTCACCACGCCCATCAAAGGGTAGCGGAGGTCCCCTGACGGCTCTCTTTGGAAAGACCCTGTGAGCTTGGCGAGTCCATTAAGCACCCGGGCAGACATCTTGTTCACAAATACACTTCCTTCGGAGTCGTATTCCGTTGACATCTTCACTGCAGCCATCTGCCGCCAATCCCATTGTCCTTCTGGCATCCGAACCTGCGCCGCGCCACCCATAGCAACCACCTGCCCCCAATCCAGGCCACGACTCGTCAAAGAAAAAATCAAGCTAATTCATCCGGCGTCCAGCCATGTACTCTTATGTCACGTCTCCATTAAGTCACGCATTTTGACTTTACGAGATGTAATGAAGAACTACCAGAGTGTGAAACTCAGTTGCACTACATGAGGATAAGCTATAGTTCGCGTTTGAGGCAGAAAATTGTTGCATAATCCGCCCGTAGCCAAACCATGCGCAGAGGATCCATTCAAAAAAAGTCTTTGCGTAACCTTAGATACACTAGCGCGCTCGTTTCAGGAGCAAAGACGTGCGATGCCGAGACGACGGATCACCTCAAATCCAATCTTCTCTCGACAGTGGCAATCACAACTACGTCAATGAAGTCCAAAAAACACCTCAAGCTTAGTCGCCAGCACGGCTTCCGCAAAAACTCAGCTCAAAAACCCACAACACCTCTGTCTCCGAACTACAAATACTAACGGCCACAAGAGCAGCATTCTGCAACACGCCAAACCCTCACCCACCACCACCACCAAAGCTATAATCCACACCTCCAACATTTCTCTAGCAGCCCAGACTCTTCACTTATTCAAAATCCACAATCCAAAATGCCGGTACTCCCTCGCTTCCAAACTCAAAAACTCTGCGAACTCATTCACGGTTTTTGTACAAGCACCCCCCCCCCCCGCGCAAAATCGGCTCATTTGTTTACCTCCACCTCAGTGGCAACGCCCACCCATGGAAAAATCACTCGAACCCAAAACACGGAACACGATTCCGGAGCATGCAATGCGCCTCGATTCGGCACTTCGTAATCAACAACAAAACAAAACGAAAAAAAAAAAAAAAGAAAAAGAAAAGGCGCGAATACAAACCAAAGCAGTTCGAAAACAGGCACGAAAGGTATTGGTCCAATACAGGCATCATCAGCCTCGCACCTGGTCGCAATGGAAAAATGAAACCCAAAGCCGCCGAGGAACCTCAAAACACGAAAGTGGGTTTGAAGGGAGGAAGTATCAAGTCTCTACTGCAGCATCAACAACACGGCAATAGAAGCACCACCACCATGAAAAGCTGACGAAGAAGACGAAGTAGAAGAAAGAGGAAGAGCGGAAGCAGCAGA
This sequence comes from Physcomitrium patens, assembly GCF_059467195.1. Lineage (NCBI taxonomy): Eukaryota > Viridiplantae > Streptophyta > Bryopsida > Funariales > Funariaceae > Physcomitrium > Physcomitrium patens. Next base: position 8,972,965 of record NC_143435.1, read on the forward strand.
AACAACAACAGAATCGTAGATACACAAAAAGCAATTTTGTTTCGAAGTAAGCAGAAGCAGCACCCACCAATCCTTCCCGTGCTTCCTGGTGCCCCTCCACCCGGCCCGGCCCGGGATTTGCCAGCTAAGCCTTGGGGCCAAGGGGGTTGGGGTTGGTTCGACCAATTGGGGTGGTGCCCATGTGGACTGAGTGATCCACCTCGGTTGGCGTTCTTGGTCTATGTGGCAATTTTCTAGTCTGACGTGGATTATGCCCCCCTCCCCTCCTCCTCCTCCTCACCATGATATGTAATTTTATGCACCATGTGCGGTACGTGAGTACGTGATTTCTCTTTCTAAAAAACCCTAATTGTGTATTTTGTGAGATACAATGATTGTCTATAGAATGAATGACTTTCTCCAATAGTTGCAAGTTCACATGTTGTTTAAGTACAACTTGCTTCCAAAGTTGTGTTTTTTTGGGATTTTTTTTCATTCTTTTTCTTTTTCTTTTTCTTTAGAGGATTTTTTCAAATGATTGTCATTAATTCTTAGAAGAAAAATAAGACATTTTCATGTTTTTTTGTTTTATAAACTTCCGATTCAAGTAAAGAACCTCAACTTAGATTTCATAGATTTGAATAGCAAATGCCTAATTGTAGTAAGTTGTAATGTGAAAAAATAATAACATTAATATAAATCTAAAATCATGAATTGCAATATATATAAATATATATATATATAAATATAAATATATAAATATATATATAAATATATAAATATATATATATAAATATAACAAAATTGAATGCATATAAAACTTATATTTAACATAATATATTCTTATAATTACTACTAAAAAGAATAAATTAAAAGAAACTTGGTGCTTGTAAAAATGATTTTATATGCCATATTTATAAGAATAACATGCAAAATTTAGAAGAAAAAAAATCAAGTACCTAATAGTAACAAAAAAAACTTAAAGGATTTTTAACTTCAATTTTGATTCTAAAATGTCTTGTCTAGAAAAATAACATTATTTTTTAATCTCTTCTTAGACAATTGTGTCATTTCTGTACTTCAAATAAAACTTTAATTATTAGTTTTTTAATTTGTTATGTGTAGGTTTTTAATAGTAAAATTTGTTAATTGTTGCATCAACCAATCTATTATTCTCTCTAATTACCTTCTTATGGGTTCATTCATTCATATTATAAAAAATCATGATAAAATCCAATATATGTATACAAGTAGTAAATAAGGTTATTAGTTCCAAAAGTATAAACTATAAAGACATAAGCCATTGATATACTTTATTAGTAATTTTTTTCCCTATAAAGTTTGATTGATAAGAATAAATAACACATACAACTCATTATACTTGTTGTAATAAATGAACATTATTCTCTCTAATGTTTATATGTTTATATGTTCATATTTAAGAATACTATTTTGTCTTCTTTTTGTCTTCTTTTTCAAGATCTTTTTATTAAAAAATAATTATATATTTTATATAATATTTATAACATATGTCCTAAATTTTTGTTGTAATACATTGAAAATATTATTTTATTATATTTTAATTTTTAAATAGAAATATTTTACGTTAGATAATAATATAGTCAACACTTGTTATAGTGCACCTTGTTAAGGTCAACTTTGGATTATAATCAATTCATTTTGTTGGTCCTAATTTGAACCACCTACACTATTCTACACTGTACAGTAAACAATTTTTGTGGTCCCAAAAGGTTGATTATAACAAGGGTTAACTGTATTACCTTTAGGATCCTACAATTGGCATAATACCATTACAAAAAAAAATTTAATATTTCAATAGACTTTTATTTTTGCATTTATATATACATATGTTTAATTTTTTTAGTAATAATACAAATTTCTTTGTGTCATATATATATATATATATATATATATATATACACATAATTGAGATAAAATTATAATTATGTATTCTTAAAAATCTTAAAAATTATTTTTAATTTTTAATTTTTTACATAATTAAAATAAAATAAATTTTTAATATTTTTCTTTAAATTTTTAAAAATTCATTTAAAGTGGGATGAAAATAATAATAAAAGTATCATTTCAAAGAAACATAATATTTTCTATCTTTACTATCAATTTTTTTAAACATAATATTTTCTATCTCTACTATCAATTAATTTTTGAAAAACTTGTTTGTTTATATTGCTTCAATAATCTTTAATTAAAGTTTAGAATTAAAAATAAAAAATCATACTATAGAATAAACAATCAATAGTGATATTTATTAATTAACCACAAATATAACCATATTTAATAATAGATGATAATTTTAAAAGATCATAGTAAAAAAGAAAGTTTAACTCCAATCTAGTTTTTTTTTTCAAAAAAATAATATGTAATCTATTTTGAGATGCTTGTAGCATTCTTAGGAAACATAATAATAACAAGAAAAACATATCAACAATCAATTTATATAAAAGAAAAAGAAAAAGAATATATATATATATATATATATATATATATTTATTTATTGCAAGTTTGGTAAGAGAAGATGTAAGGGATAAAAGACTCAAGAGCCATCTTAAATAAAAATAAAATAAAGAGGCTTGTTAGCTAAGGAGTTATCTTATTTTGTGGCTCTAAACCACTATATTTTGCCTTCATTGTACAAAATTTAAAATCCAACCTTCATTGTGTCTTACAAACTTGTTAGATTCTTTGTACTTCTTTCATCTTATTTTTATAATCCAAGGGGTATTGCAATACATCTAATCCTTCATTCATAGCATAAAGACTTCAAAAGATCTATATACTTAGAAATCCACTTTAAAAACACATGGTTAAAAAAATTTACCAAAATCCTTTCCTCAATGAATAAAAAATCTCCTTTTAAATCCTAAAATTTTAGATATATTATAAAATGAAAAGAAGACACAAAATGGATCAATTTTTACTTTTTTTTCAAGTCAAAAGATATTAACTCATTACTTGATTCTAACAATTATAAGAAGTATAGAGAAATTGATTTCTTAAATTTCAATATTTTATTTTCACAATCCCTACCACAAAGTCTCAAAATTTATTACAAAGCACTTCGTTGAGATGGAACCAACAGAAATTTTAAAAATAACAACACTGCCGATGCCAAAGTGGCCACGATAATGGACAATAATTCCTTCAGCTGCTGTTAAGCAGTCTCTCTAAAGTGACCAAAAACTACAAGATGAAGTTAGTACACCATCTTGTGAGGTCGATGAGAACCACAAATAAGAGCTAATAACATTTTTGATATTGAACCTGAAAATTCAGGCACAAATTCATGAAGACCCAAATGCTGTATTTAGGATCAAATCGTCGTGTGCAGCATGAGGACACCCCCCAATTGCCACATCTACAAGCGTGGTGAAAGGACGCTGCTATCATGACCTCCCCTATCAACTGAAGATCCGTAAGCTGCTGGTTATCACGTACATCGGGGGAACAATTACTACGGTGAACATGTGAGTTATCACATACCATGTGAGACACAATGCTAAGGCTTTCAGTCATTCTCGAATCCTAAGGAGCAAAGGTGGCAAAGTCCTCGACGTTTTAGGCACTGATTTGAGACACGCTCCTTTCGGACCAAGACATAGAAAGTGTCCAAGACGAGCCTCGAGGACTGTAACATCAGCTCTGGCAAGGACGTCTGTAGCATGGAGTTTTCAAGGTCCGAGGATCCTAATCAACCATACTTGACCAGAGACTTGAAACTCTCATGCGAAAAAGGCATCGCCTCTTCACACATATACCATCGTTCGCATTCCTTACGATCTGCATATTCAACCAGGATACATCTAGTAAAGCCAATGCTTGTCTAACTGTCGCCGGCAGTGGTCTTGAGCATCACGAACCGATCTTTGAATGGAACATCCAAGAAATTGCAACGACGACCAAAGGTTATATTCCAGAGATCTCGAAGTTGGATCAGGGTCCGACTCATCATACTTGGATGTCGATCCATTCCAGCAGAAACGATGTCGGCGTTTCATATGTAGATGTAGTTTCTGCAACATGTAGATTCAGCTGACCTTAAAAGGTTCAACTGGAAGTCCCAAATACGGTGAAGACGAGGTAATCAAAGTAACGTATTCACAGCTGAATGTAATTTGTGACTAATCCCCTAGAATGCCACGATGTTGCACCAAACATCCCACACGGCACTACGGTGTCAAATCTCGCCCCTCGGACAGTACTTACTTGCAGCTTGCCAGCATCAGAAAAGTGGCCTTCGAATTCAGAGAGAGGGATGCTTTAAGGCTGCTACCACGAATCTGTGCATGCCACTAGCCTCAGACAACGTCTCTCACAAAAGTAGCTCCTGTGTACTACCCAATGTACTTGTTCGTGCGTGCCTGCATAAAACCGACTCGACTTACAGTGTTACAAAGACAGGTCGCATTCTTTGACCGTTGAGATCTCTGCAGGAGGATATATGTTCCAGGACTACACAAAATGGCCCTGCATGCTGGTCGATGCTGATGGAGCCCAAGCTTTGATTAATGATTTCCCGTTACAAATCTTCATGTTCTTGTATGCCTACTGCGGAAGATCAGTAATGTCATGAGCTTGAGTTGAGATTGATAAGTCCTCATGCATATAATTGAACAGTCAAACTTCCTTCCCAATTGTGCGGCAAACACGAAAGTCAGTCTCTATCGCTGCTGTCTAGCTTGGTCTGCGGTTCAGTGATCCATCGCACCACTTGAAGAATCAGGAAGGGAGCTTTGAGGGTGAGTTTCTCCAGAGTCACTACTGGTCAGCCCATGTTGCTGCATGTGTTGCACGGGCACCATGTTCAACATCTCAAGCTGGTCCTGATTCATCTGTGCCACTTCGGATGGAGAGAGAATTTTGATCGTTTTCACAAACTTCGCAAATTCTCTGTGTATAAAAGAACGCCACACATGAGTGTAAGTCGAAATTTGCAAACCAACAGTCATTTAAAACTGACTAAGCTGCAAACAACTGGTAACGTGACGGACCAAGACTTGTGGATATGAGCATAATTAAGACACAAAATTTTACATGCTCCTAAAAAAATGTTTGTGGGAAAGAAGCTTAAAGCTGCAGAGAAACCAAAAAGAAGCCAGTTGGTTACTCCCATGGATCATCACCAAGAAGCAATGTATCATCCTCATTATCGACGAACACAATTTGCCACCCTGATGAGGATGGATCTTCCATCAGGCAGTCTAATTGAAACCTACGCGCCAACTCTTGTCTGAGTTCTGTGTAATTAGAGAAATTTCGTACATCCAAAGATCTCCCCACCGATCCAAGCTTGTGTACCTGAAAACAGGTACGATAAATGAAAAAAGTAATTCCGTACACAACCCTTGACGCTTAAAGTCTGCTTTAGACTGCCGAACATATATACTAGTATTTCAAAAGAGCGGATCATAAGAAGAAAGCCTGCAGGTTCAATACAGGGAAATTTAGATACATAAAAATCTTTTATAAAAGCTTGCCAAAACAAAGAGCTCAAGAAATGGACCTTGGTAAACGTGCGGGGAGGAATTGCAACAGGCATTGCTGGCCATCCACTATTACGCTGAAAGAGCCCGTTACCGTCCAGCCCCTCACCTGATAGTATGCCATTATTCATAGAATCTGGCGTAACTGGTGGACCGTATGCAGTTAACAGCATGTTATTGCCTGTATCATCCTTTGATTTACGGTAAGATTGAGGAGAAACAACACTTGAGCCTCCCAATGGTTGATCAATAGACATACCAAAAAGAAGGTGGCTTCGGTCAGCTTGCAGCTGATCCGAGTCCTGATCATTGCTGCGAAATCCAAAAGGGAGCTGATGTCCCAGACCTTGATGTAAACTTGATTCATTATTTTGAGGCAGAGCATAAGACTCGGGCACCCCACCACTGGAAGCCTCCACACGAGACTGCTGGGATGAAATGAGTGCCTGGGAGTCGGATTGATTTGAAAACCAGGAAGTAGAAGCCTGTCACCAATTGCATACGAGGTGTTACGCTGCCTAAAAATTGTAGTGGAATAATTGACCATATTGTACAAAACCAATACACCTAAGGCAACACCTTGCTACCGTTATAACCTTCAAATGATACATCACCAATTTAACACACAACAGAACAGAGGACTTTCATAAATTATCACAAATAGTGTTGTGGACACTATTAGTATGTTTGCAGATATCTACGGGCCCTAAACCTACACTCATACGTAGACCTCAGGTGATATGTAGCTATCATAGTAGTAACAGAGTTCCAATGACTTAAAAGATTAAGAAGCATTGTGTCGGATTGTCATCTCCGATTACGGACGGGGTAAAAAAAATTGAAAAGACAACCATTCCTAAAAGCCAATTTCATTGAAATTTATTCAACCTCACGAGTGATCACTGACTCATAAGCAATGCTCATTTCAAATGCACAATGATACTGAAAATGATCACTCTGCCCCTTAAAGGGCTGGCAACTCTACTACTGAGCTCTGTCTAGAGCGAGCTCGACCTATATCACGTATTGTTGTTCAACTGAAGAACACATAAAAGAAACAAGCATTTTCACATTTGATTGGAAAAATGTAACAAAGACAAAAATATGAAAGACTACCTCGTTAAACATAGTCTGGGCTAGCTCACCATGGACTACTCAAAGGACAACTGCAAGTACCTGAATCACTCCTTGCACTGTCCCATAGGGTTGCAATCCATTGTGACTTTTTCGCATCAAACTGGTGATTTGATTTCCTTCACTGAAACTAAGAGTGGCACTAGTGGAAGCCCTTCTCATCATTCCCTGTAAGGCGAGGGAGTTAGACATAGTAGTTGGAGAAGTCATGTGCATATCAGATTCTCTGTAACTTGAAGATGGCCCAACAGGGTTGGCTAGATCCACTGTTTGTGTTTGGCTGGTCGTCAACTGCAATAGAGGGCCTGGAATGTCATTGATATGCTGCATGAGTTGCTGAGGTTGAGACTGAGACTGCGGCTGACCAAAGAAGAGCTGAGACGAGGATGCTGACTGAGGTAGTAATTGGGTTGGAGGATCTACACTTCGAATTTCCTGTAGGGCTGCTGCTGCAAGTGCGCGATAGTACCCACTCTGAGGTGAAGATACCATCGGTCCAAGTCTCGGTTGCGGCAGTCGCATCCAAAGAGGGTCCAATCTCAAGCCACCAACTTTAAGTGACACTGATGGGTCACTCCCGTGAGGCCACATATGTGACTTCTTCATCAACATTTCCAAAGCATCTTCTTCTTCTGTTGAGACGAATTAGAGGTTAGTCTTACGGAAGAAAGAGACACAATCGTCTTCGGCAAAACTTGGCCATCAAAGCCTTTCGAAGCATTAAAAAGCACGCAACCTGTTTCGAGACCCAAGAAGAAAGAGGAGTGATGTAGAAGTACTTCTATTATAAAGAATGGAATATCCCACTACTATACTCTGAAATTCTAACTGAAAAGAATGCTAAGGCACCCTCGATGGAGAGTCACACTTACCTTGCATGCCACGAGGACGTTTCGACCTTAAGGCAACTGGAGGAGGGCAGAGTAGAAATGGTGTTGGTGTAGGTTCAATCTCCCAAAGAGACACCCTGAGTTGTCTGTCACCAGCTATAGATTCATCCCACCCAACCTGTACAGCCAACCCAATAAAAGAAATTCAGAGAAAATGAGATGAATTATAATAACAATAATAACTACTACTATTACAATTCATCTACTAATATTTACTTAACAAATAAGAAAATAAATAAATAAATAAGTTATGAAAACCAGAAATGAAACAGAATAAAAAAGCGTATAAATCCCTACAACTTGGACATGAGGGATCACACCTTGAGAGAGCGCCAATCTGATTTAGGCCACCTGGCAGGATCAAGATCCCCTATACAAGTGATTGTGCCCATGTATCTGACAAAGATAATGCTGATCGAGGTTAACTTATCTTAAATTTTAAAAGTAATAACAATGTAACAACCAAAGGAAGTCGGAAAACGAAGTCAATAATCACGTATGTTTACTGAGAAAGTGAAGATTGATACTCATACTTTCTGACATTCGATTCCTCCGTTTCAAACGCCATCCGAAAGCGCATACCTAATGTAACTTGTGTGTTGTATAAAGCCTTCTGATATTTTGCAAGAGGAATGACAAATTCAGAAGGGCTTTGCCTGTAAAGATTTTTAAAAAAAAGTCAACATATATAGAATCTTCCAAATTTACATGCTACCAATGGCTTCAGATTAACAAGGCCTGTACAAGCAAGAAACACAAAATTCTGAACATAGAGATAAGATTTAGATGTCAAATAAACAATTTCTACAGCAAGAATATTGTTGCAAAGTTTGGAAGAATATTCACAAAGTCTGCAAGAGTGTCAAGCGCATCAACCTTTCCATTTTACAAGCGTTATCTTAAATGAAAAGTTCCTAGACACTGAGTATGGGCATGTGCACCTCGGATTATAGAAAATTTTGAAGCGGCTGCTGGTAGCTGCAGCATGGCTGGCAGCTGCAAGAACCCCGAAATGCATACTATCACTAGACAGCACTGAAGATGGCATAACCGATTGTTGTCTGTTTGCCCGCCTTATGCCCAACAAGAGATGGTCTTTATCGTCCCTAGCAACAGAGAGCAATTGCTACAACCACATTAACGGCACACATCAAACATATCGACCACAGTCATAATTATCACTATTCACTTCTAACGGACTTTCAGTGGGGTACATATTGCACAATTTGATTTCATGTAGTAAACATGAAATAGATAATAGACAGAATATAGGAAATGACCAAAGCATTTTTTAACGTACTGGAACAATGTCCTACTAGTATTGGTTCGTTGCAGAATAAGCACCTAATAAACAAGACCGAATCTCCTGCTTGCAGTCTCTTTATACTGACGAACACACTCCACCCGGTTGTGAGAAGATGCCTGCGCGGCTGGCCTGTACGAATGGCAAATCAAAAATATGCTACTGTTCCAGTCCAGGCAAACGTTGTTATACCACGACATATTCTGTGGTTGCAAGAATAAACATCCGTTCAGACGTGTAAACGACCATAAAGCGGGCCTCTTAATATCCTGCCACAGGAGGAAGCGGATTCACTATCGTAATGATGGAAAGCCAGTATCCTCTCTCCCTCTCTCAACCAACAGAAGGCCAAATTCGTAATTAAACTGGAAGAAAAAGCACACAATCATACTCAGGAACAACATAAATTAACGTATTCATCTACATCTTCAAGTAAAGTTGCGTTCGTCGTAGCTAAATCTAAGTTAATGAATGTGTACAAAAGAAATTGCATATCTACCTCTGTAAATATGACGGAAGTGCCAATCTTGATCATGAAGATCTCGGGCAACAAGCTCTTGGGCTGGTGGAGATTTCGTAAAATCCTGCAAATATCACAACTAAAACTTACAATCTCCACAAACTGCTTGTGCATAGGAACATAGTAGCCAATTGATTCAATTTCAGAGCAACCAACACAACCATGACAATAACAGACTCAGACTTTTGTATCAACAAGTGTCATCGCGTCTTCATTGAATCATTGCCATAACCTTACGCCTTAAATGCCCAAGGCAGAGGAAGAACCATACCAGGGGAGGGAAAACTTTCTCAGCAGCACGCCGTGGGATTGAAAAGCCACCGTGGGTACTAGTGTCACTGGCAGTGAGGGTCTTACAAAAATACTCTGATGGCTGCTTATTCGGAATTACTGAATCTGGTGCTAGCAAGGCTTCTTTTTCCTACAAGTCACGAATGGGATACATAACTTCAAACTTCATATCCATGGATGTTTGAAAACAAAGAATGAAAGAAAAGACGTCCCTTACAAATATGCTAAAAAACGATGACGGCGTAATCAGGACGGCTTACAGAATTCTGAATAGGTAGCAGAGTCATCTGGGCATAAACTTCGTCCGTTTCGTGGTCAGCCTGCAGCAAAAACTCTCAATGAGGAATAGACTCCCAGCCCGTCGACATTTCCTTACGAATCATTTAGGAACTGAGACACAAAGACAAGTCCAATTGGATCATGGAAATCACTATTGCAATATAATGCTTCGTTTGTGATGGAACAATGGTCTATTGCACACCATGAGATATGATACACCAAAAAATCACTGATGTAAACTATTTGCGCTCATTGTCCACGATGTAGAAGACTCAACGCAAATTCTAACTCTGCAGAGATGATGATTGTTTGGGCCTAGGTCACTAGGCTATAACAGTCATGATCCGGCTTGCTTCTCATACAGCACGTACATGAAGTGAGACATTGTCAAGTAAACAGAAAAGTCGAGAAGGGAGGCTGGGATAGTTCGGAATGGGCACGTCAGCCTCCTTCTGTGTCGATGCAGCCACCTTACAGCATCCCACAATGCTTACGTAAGTGACAAGCATGATACAGACCACACAATTACAGCAGTTTCTTTCCGATCAAGATGAAAAGACTACAAAACTGGTTGCATTGAACGTAAAATAGTTCCGACAAAACAAATCGAACACGTTGATGCAAAATTATAATTTGGACAATTATATGAGTTCTGCATCCACAATCACAAAAGACATGATGAACCACGAACACATTTACATATGGTCGATCACATCTTGAGCCTTCCAAAAACGATGAAATTTCAACTTTAACGACATGATCCACTAAACACACCTGCTCAATGTGACCTTGTGGGAAGTACACAACACGGCTTCCAACAGGAGGCAGAGACACTAATGATCCAGCGCATGCATGCCACAGCTCAGAATTCAGACTTCGTCTACCCCCTACAAAATATTCGTCAATGAATAGGATGATTAGTAAACCAGTGGAAAAGATCTACATGCATCAAATGTTAGAAGAAAGAAACTTTTATCACCATTTAAACTCTGGCACCTATTCAAAACAATTCACTGTTCAAGAGAAATAACTGCCATCATAAACTGACATAAGCTCAAAATGACCTGCAACGTAGCTGTCCACGTCTTTAAAACAGTTCAAACAGCAGATTTTAAGAATCTAGATTGATATCAAATTTCAGGTTCCCTGACTGAAATCATGATAGAGAAGTTTTTAGAGAGACCATAAATCTTCATCATAGGACATGAAATGCTCCCACAAAACATTCCAGTAGCATTTCTTGAAGAATTTGCGACGCAATGCAGCAAAATGGTAAAGAGGAGCAACAAAATGTGCTAAACGTAGATGGACATAAATTTCCGACACAAATAAGCAACATTCTTACGTTTATGAATCAAGGAATTGAAGGAACCAATGTAACAGTAATGATTGCCGTTGTGAACAAAGCCATGTGTTTGAGGGGAAGGGAACATCTAACAGTCAGAAGAACACAAGCACAGGAAAAAGCCACATGTAATGCAAAGTAATTTTGGCAGATACGACATTCAGACAGATATCCCGCGAATTCTATAGCTTATCTAAAGCAGCATTGGAGTTAGTGACTTTCACTTCTTCTGCCACACTTAAAGGAAGTGTGACGTTACCACGATGGAGGGTTCATTCTCACGAAAATGTTCTCGAGGTACTCGATGTCATATTGTATCCAGCATAACAAGTGTAAATCATGATTGGGGATCTTTGTCGAACTTCAAAATGCCAAGTACAAGATATTTAAAGCTTCTAGTATTGCTCAGGTACTGTAGTAATAACTGCTCGATCAAGCACCACAGTTCTCTTGTACTAATGAATAACTGCGAAGTAATTAATTGCTTACATAATCTTCCATCCTCAACTCTTGGACAGATCAAAAGTATTTGTCAAAAGAATCATGACTGGCATGGTCTCTAGAGGCACACAAACCCATACAATCTTTGTTGACTATCATTAGTCTGGCGAACAGATAGATAAGGATGAGCAGCCACTCTGTGCATCGGTCGACTGGTTGGGAGCTTCAAAGTTGACTTCAACTAAATGGATTTGAAGGAAGGGCAGGGAAAAATTGCACACGAAAAGGGAATGAGGATAGAAATACCAATACCTGGGTCCATGGTAGACGAAACGTGGCCTGAGGCAGAGAGCCTTGCTGGAGGATTGGAGTACATCGCAAGGTACCAAAGAACTCTCTTGTAGAATCAGAACTTCACGGAAAGGGAGATTTGGAACTCATGCATAACTAAATACTAGAGGCGAAAATTTTCCACATGTTTTCTCAAATGAGCTGACCTTGTCTACCTGTGAGGCATTGATTGTTTCCACTCCATCCCTGTAAAAGCACAAAACTCCGTTGCTGTTCTCACTGATTTGAACAAAGAACGACACCTCACTTATACTTCACTGTCTCCATCTCCACCTCGTTTGAAAGACTTTAAGCCCCTGTCCAAGGGATGGTCATATGGCAGTCGATGATGAAATTCAACGAGAAAACCGGCAATCCTTGCGCACTGTAGATCCAAATTAAACAAAGAGGGGCTACTAATCGTACCACTGTCCGTATCCACTGATTCTCCTGTACTCAACTCGACCAACGAAAAAGAATCCGGAGTAGGGAAACGGTCGAAAGATCGATTGAAACGCCAACTACGAACTCATAAAGTGTAAATTTTCGCTCCTCACGTAAGCCGTGTTCCGAAACGAGATGCGCAGCCGCAACACAATCCAACTCCTCGTCGATGATCTACAACAGTCACCATGTTGTACGAAAATGTTCCCGAGCACCAAAACACCGCGTCTTCCTCCTCTAAAGACGAAAACTGGAGAGCGAAATGCGCCATTCCAACGAGCTAACAACAGAATTTTTTCCACATTCTCGATGAGCTTCCTCCCCTCCCCTCCCCTTCCACTCCATTCCCTCCCTACTCTCCCTTTTCAGTTCCGCAGGCTTTCATCGTCACTGCAACACCGGTCCAGACGCCACACCATTCAATCACACTGAACTCCAAGTAGTTGTAACCAGAGGCGCGTTAACTAACAAGATGCAAGGCCTGCGAAGACAAAGATTACGAGACAGCTCCTGCATGCCCTTTCGGTAATTCTGATACTGTTACGCGAATGAAGGTGGCATGATTCCTCTTCTTCAAAGCATCCGTCGTCATCGCTAAATTGTTGATGATGCTCCTCCTGTCAACTACAACCCCAAAGGAATCCTGCATACTCTGGAAGAGTCGAGCTAAAAAAAGCAACCAGTAGCTCAACAACAACAACAAAAACAACAAGACTTTATAGCCAAGCCCTTAAAAAGAAACAAATAAACAAAGAAAGACGAACAATACGCAGACGAACAATACGCGGATGAACTGTCATCGTCCCTTGTTCATCCGCGTGGCCTTCATCCATGCCCCCATTCATTCGTTAATCACTTATGCTGTTCCGTTCTCGTTACTTTTTCCTTTTGGAACGAATTTTGCTTTCTACTTTTCCAATCGGAACGTGTTCACCTGTGTGGCGCCTATAACCGTTGAAATATTTCTCACATCGTTAACACTTCTTAGCTTTAGTACAAAAATTATCCTACATGGGGTTGAACCTGTTTTTATTTATACATGAATGTGATGTCTTCATCTTTTATTTGAGGGTCAGAAATGTTAGGTTACGAGACTAAAAATAAATAAATAATAAAACCCCAAAACCTTGAAGTTGATTCTACAACACATAAAAGTGTAATTTAAATGGATTTTTTTGAATATATATATATATATATATATATATATATATATATCTGTTTTTAACATTCATGAAACGTTATTTTTAGTTTCAAACCTTGAAATCAATAGGCTTTATATTTTATATATATATATATATATATATATATATATAAACGTCTAATTTGTTTTTGTTTTTGACAATGGATCCAATCTGTATTTTAGACTCTGACTCATATTTATTAACAAATGTAAACACATTTTTGAACTAATACATCTAAAATTATGTAATACGATCCAATTTTAAAATAGTCTAACACATGTAACATACATCTACAAATAAGAAAATTACAAATTTTATCTACCAATACAAACAAAAATCACAACACAGAGAATTTCCAATTATGGATATATGTAAATTTCGATTATGATTATTATATGTATATATATATATATATATATACACACACACACACATACACAGCATCTAAAATTTTGAATTTAAATACTGATACTTATTCTTTTCACATGGATGAAATAGTTTATTTTAAATCCACCATATACTGTAGAGTAAAAAACTAAAATAGTTAATATGAATATTTTTTTGTATATTACAGTGCATAATTTATATAACTACTCCTTCTATATTTTAAAGATCTCATCCACCAACTCTTTTAAAACTTGTCTAAGATGTAGAAATCTCCTGTGAGGAATCAAAATCCAAATTTTTATTTATTATTATGAACAACAAGAAATTGACTGGTTCAACTTTTAACAATGAATATCATAACTAGATGTATTCTTTTTAAATGTACCCATAGTCGATATACATATAATATTATGTTATCCATAGTGTTACTTATAATAGTTATTTTCATGTAATTACAGCATTTTGGAATCACAGTTATCCTTTTCTTTTCCTTTCTTTTCTTTTTCAAAACATTATGTTTTCAAAGTAGACAATGTCAATAAAAACATCAAATAAAAAATTATGGAAATATATGTATTTATAAGGTAAAATTTTCAAACTTGATTTTGGTGGTTTCCATTCACCAAATAGCACCTCCACTTACATTTATGTAGACTACATTAATAGAATGTTATTAAATTTTTTTTCACTTCACAACTCAGCTCTCAAATATCTTTAATTCAATCCATTAAACAATTGGCACAATTATATTTCAGTATATTATAAAAATAACAATACGATTTATATGAACCAATTCTGTAATTCATTCAGCTATATATACTTGCTATCAGGTGTGATTTAAATATCTACTCAAGGATACAGCTGTTTAGAATAAGGGGGTAATGTTTATCATGAATTACAAGCCCCAAATTTATAATATTTATTCACCACATTCATCAAAAATCAGACTTGAGTTTATTTCCATTTCCATATGTGCACATATATATATATATATATATATATACACACACACAAACTCACACACATGGGTATCCAATTTGAAAGGTAATAAAGATGCTAAATTGTAGCTTCCATTTAGACTAGCCACTATCAATACAAATTCCACCAAGTTCTCAAAGTTTTTAAAAAATTACTTTGGAATCAAATGAGATTCATTTTGATCTGTTTAGACCACATAATCTTTGATCTTGTGTTCATAAACTTCTCAACTTGTGGTCATTCTTTTAAACGGAAAATACATAAATAAAAAAATAAATAAAAATGGTGAATGATACATAGAACTTCAAGCATGACAAGGATATTTGTTTTTTTTTTTGGAAGTGATGTTACTTTTTCTTTTTCCCATTTTCTCATTTTTCAAAATAGAACCCAACAGCAACTCTTGTTATTACTTTTCAATTGAAGAATGGGAACACCCACAAGATGAAACAAATCACCCTTTTTTCTTCCTTAGATATGAATGGAGTCCCCATCAAAGCTTTCGTCTCCCAACAAAGGCAGTGCCATCCATCTTCCAAGGAAGACAAAAGGGAGATGCAATTTTAATTTTATTATTAATATTGTGTGTTTTTTAAAGTGCGGTGAAGGGGTTCAATGTTTTGTTAACCAAAAGTCCTACGAAAAGGAAAAGGAGGGGTTCATCCAGTAGAAGAGCCGCTTTCATCATCCATCCACTTATCATCCAATCGGCGAACGAACCATCGTCTTCATCCATCCAACATGGGGATGATGAGTGGCGTGACTACCCCGCAGTGGTTGTCAGAACTCATGCATCGTCCTCCTCCAGTGCTGGCTGGCTGTACGAGCCTGCACAGGGATTCGAGCCCATGACTAAAGTTCTGGACACACACTCACATGTTCAATGCTTGCCCAGTGGTGGTTGTAGCAAGCATAGAGCATGCAGCCAACCAGGCTAGATGTCCCCACTGGTCTCCCCATTCACTTTTAACTTTCTCCACCTCTAAATCCCCCCCTCTCCCCCTTTTGTTGGGATTAAGTTAAACTTTCCTCCCACTCTCACCAATGCACCGATCCTATCAATCAACAAATCTCCCCGAATTGGTCTACAAAAAGTCATTTCTTGGGTATGGAGCTGGAAAAGACAGAAAGATGGCCATCGAACTGAAAAGCGAGTGGGGGGGGGGGAGGGACATTCTGTCTCTGTTTTGGGGGGGGGTGCCTCGAAGCACTGGCTGAGTTGGACACAGTCATGTGGGGAAGAAGGCAGAAGAAGAAGGGTCCTTAAGAAACGGCCATTGCAGAAGGAGGAAGAGGAGGGTCGAAAAAGGTGAAGGGGAGGGAGGGGGAGGGTAGCATAAAGTGTTGGCAAAGCCTGAGAGAGCACAGTACTGTGTTGGCCCGCGCATAACTTAGTACCGGTCTCTCCCCTCCCCCTTTTGGGGAGGGGTCCAGTGTCCAGCCGCGACACATGGGTGGGAGGGCAGATTCCACCTGGCTGCGCTGGCAGATTCCACCTGGCTCCTACCCCTCCACGTCACCCACTCGCCCTTTTCTGTTGACCGCCCGCCCCCGATCGCTGACTCAGCCCCCTCTTCACTACAATTCAGACTAATTAATGACCCTGATTAATTCGTCATTAATGAGAATTATTGATCCATAGAAGAAGAAAACGTATGTATGTATGTATGTATGTAGTGTATCGTTTTCCTCACTTTATTTTGTGGTAACTTTGAACATTTCTGTGCCCACACTTCCTGGCCATTGCAATTTTGTAAATAAATTACTCCTACACCATTGTGTTGTATTGTATTGTAATCTGGTTTCCTTCATGTTCTTTATTGTCTTTATCATCATTTTGATCATGATGTATATATATGTATATATATATATGTATATATATATATATATATTGTAAAGTCATACAAGGTAAGCTTTCAATACACAAAGCAATGAAATGAGATCATGTGAGATCATTCAAAGGAAGACACAAAATGTTTCAAATTGTTGAAAAGGAGTTGGATTGGATGGATTGAATGAATGAAAAAATGGATGGATGAAATAGAGGGCACATGAAGAAAACTGAGAAGAAATTGACAGTGATATTTAAGTGCTGGAGATAATGGCTGGAGAAATCAAATTAAAATAAATAAAATTAAAAAAACGCTTCTAAAAGTACACAAATAGTAGTATTCTTCTGACCCTTCTTGCAGAGAAAGATGTGAAAGCTAAAAAGTCTTGACTCTGGATTTACATCAAACACAGAATTAAACATAAAGAAAAAAAAGACATATTGGCTTCTACCTTGCAAATGATAAGATTATATAAAGAAAAGAATAAATAAATAGCCATTGTGTGGTATGGAAACTTTATCATTGAACCTACAACATCAAAGAAAATTTGTCCAAATGATCAACATTCAGCTCACACAAACATATTAAGTATGAAGTTTTCATTCTTGATGTATATATTTATATTTATATATTCATTTGAAGTAGTACAGTTCCCCTTCTCACATATTAAATCTTTACACAAAAAGAATAGAGAATACAAAGATAAATGACTGAAAACAATGTATTTATGTAAGAATGTATCATGGACATACATATTTATCTAGATAAGAAGTGTCAAATAGAAGATAAATGTAGGTAGATTTAATAATATCTTGTAATGAAGCTGCTCAAAAGCTTCATAGACACATATTTGACTTTATACATGTATTACAATTGATTTGTAGATTAGAAACTTAGCCAACAAGTTAGCCATGTGTTGCATGTGTAGATAGCTTGTAGTACAAGCTAATGATGTGGTGTATATACAAGAAATTTGCACTGCAAGTTAATTCATGTGTCTTACAAATTGGACATGTATTGGAGGTTCTATGGGATGTTGCTACATAGCTCCTAGTTGATAGTATATATGGAGACAAGAGTGAAGCCTTCTTCACTCTTGTCAATGTCTTTCTAGCTGTTAGTCTTATTTGAAGACTTTTTAGGCTTCTTATCTTTGGTAATAGTTATTCTAATTCCAATACTATATTAAAATTGAGTAAATATCTATTATTTTGAGTTACACAAGAGTATATTGAGTTTTTGATTCTTTGAGATTAATATCCTTAACAAAATATAAGAGAGTCATAAAGAAGGATAATGGAGAATTGGAATTGAGAGAAAGATGGATGGGACATGGATTGTTTTTTGGCTTTTCTTTTTTTCTTTTATCAGCCATCTTATTTCTCTTTGAGGTGGTGGCATATGGGGCTCAACTTCATATTTTTTTTGCTTCTCCATGCAATTCCCATGCTCTTTTCTATCCTTTCATTTTGACCCGTTTAACCTTTTTTTCTTTATTATTATTATTATTATTATTGTTTTTTTGTTTTTTTTTTTTATTGCATCCATGCATGTTTTGTTACAACACATTGGCATGATAATATTAATATTTTTCAGCTGTATTAATTTGTGTTGTATTCCTAAAAATAAATAATCAACCTACTGTTGTAACGATATGACAATAGTAAATTTATTATTTTTCGTTCTAAACTGAATAATTTTCAACAAAAATATTATTTCGCAGCCATATTATAATTTTTAATTCACTCTGGATGTATGAATGTAAACGCACACTCTGAACAGATCTATTAAATTGTAAACAAATTTGAAAAACTAAAAATTCAATGAATATATGATTAATTAATAAATTCTCTTTTATATCAAAATTAAATTACACTTTCTAAGACTGATTACAAATGAAGTTTCAAATTACCAAACTGGTATTTAGGATCACAGCATATTGATTGAAGTTTGCAGCACCTGGATATACAAGAAATCTTAAAAACATGGGTTGTGTCTATTACACCCTTAAACACAAAAAAGGGAATAAAAGGAATTGAAAAAGAGTAAAGACCTCTTTCAAAACTGGGACTAAAACATTTGTTAACAAGAAATTAATTCAGGAAAATGCTAATTTTATTCATTTTAAACAAGAAAAACTTAATATTACAGAACTTCTTCATAAAAATATTTAAAAAGCATAAATCTAGATGTAATACTACAATAGCAATAATATATATATATATATATATATATTGTGTGAAATTGTTGTAATTACGTGATGTTATAAAATTACATAAATATAAGTAATTTTAGGAATTTTTTTTTGTTTCATCAAATAAAATATTCAATAATTTTTTTTAAAAAGCTTGTTAACTAATCATTAAAAAAAATTTGTTAAATGTGTGGTACAGTTTGTTTAGTATCTCTAAACATAGTTTGATTTTCTGAAATTTTCTCTTTTATTTATTTTTATGTTATTTTTTAATATTAAGAAATTGTAGGGATAATGTGGCTGGTATTGGTTCTTCGACATGGCTGGTATTTTTAAGTAACACATTCTATCTTTTCCGGTTTCATCTTAATTATGCAACTGTATATTATAGGAAGAAGAAACAAACACTTCTTATTAGTGTTCCTTTGCCTTGTGCTTGTGATTGATTAGCTACAATATGTCAACATGAACATGTAAGTATTATTATTATTATTATTATTTTTAGTTAGATTTTAAAACTTACACTTAATCATAAAAAATGTAAAATAAAATAGAGATAAATATTTAAATTCCTAGTAATCATTGGATTTTATTTTTAAAGACTTTATTTTTATTTTAGTTTATTTTTCATATTTTTTTAATGTCAATTTATTTTTCACAATTTATTTTTCTAAATAAATTTAGAAAAATGATAAAGCAATCCAAATTTTTACTAAATCAACCCATATATTTAAACCATTATTGTAACCTTTCAACCTTGTGCTTATTCTCAATGGTCACCCATGTCCTCAATGTTCCTAGTTCCTTGCCCCCATCTTTAGCAACAGTTGGAAACAAGGAATGGCTAAGAATAGAGATGGGGTTGCAAGGGTGCAGTGTTGATTAAAATAGAGTGGGTTGCTTTAGTAAAAATTTGGATCACTTTATCATTCTCCTAAATTTAATATTCATCAATATTAATTTTGGAATATTCAAGCATTATAATGTCAGCGCCATGTTTATTTTTGTTATGATTATTTTTTTCATATCATTTTTTTGGTCTGAACAAACATTTTTGTAACAAGATTAATAATAATTTTGTAGTTGCTTCTTTGTATTGCAAGAATCATAATATTATTAGTACCTTCTTATTTTCTATTGGGTTGTCTAATTGTTGAAGATCTTATGGTTTCATTCATGAAATAACTTTTTGAATTGACTTTTGTTTGTTATTTGTATAAAATTTTACATAAGATACTTGTTGTGTTATATCTTTTTTTTTAATATGCTATCAATTTAATACTTATTGTGTTATATCTTTTGTCTACTATCTATTCATTTTCTAGAACTCATCAAGTTTCGTCTATCTAATAATATAAATAAATAGACTATAATTATGTTAATAATCTCAAGAGAAAATACTCATACATAATTGCATTATATATATATGTACCTATTCTCTTTTAAAAAGGAATGTTAAAAGTATTTTCTTTAGAAACTAATACAATGCACAAAGAACAATGCTTGTACATCTTTAGACTTTGGTGATTTTAAAAGATTGTGGCACAGTCTTCCTCAGAATGTTGTAAAAGCATTAAAAATAAAACTTCTATAGCTTTCAACATGATGAAACATATATTTTCTCTCAATTTTCTCCACAAATGTGTAAAGAAAGAGGTTTATTTTATGCACTTCATACACAGATTTTTTTTTTGTTTGCTCCAAATTGTATATGACTGAAGTTTTTTTTAAAAAAATATTAGAAGATTTTAGACTTCAAAAGATACACACGGAAAGTTGTTTTTGTTTGAGTTCTTTTTTTTATCAAATAACTTAATTTTCCAATTATAATCACAAACAAAATAAAAAATAATCGTAATCTAGTTTAGTCAAAATTTAATTATTATACATAAAGAAATAGATTACTCAAATAGATATTATTATTTCCAAATAATTTTCATGTTTTTGCAAAAGAAGAAGGAGGTGTAATTGGAATTTATAGGTGGCAACATTTTACAAATAAAAACTAAAATAATCTACATATTTACTTGTATGTCATGAAAACCACATTTGTTATTAATTATTATTATTATTTTTAATAAAAAAAAACAATCTAGTAGTGTTAGGTTGTTCTGTTTGTCACCACATAATTAAATTATTGCCTTTCTTAAACATGCAACCTTTTGTAGTTTCATTATTTTTATAATTATTATTGACTAATTCAAAATCTAATAAATTTCATCTTTGAAATAGCATAGAATATGTTCTTGTCTAATGAATTCTTCAAAATCTCAAACATATATAGACGTTTGCACACATGTATTCCTAGTGAAAAGAATAATGTTAATGTCTATAGTAAAGATACAATAATAAATATATTCAAAATTAAAAAACTTGTTATTAACATTGGCATTATCTTAGGCTTTTTAACACAAACATCAACAATAAAGTGTAAGACACATTTATGTTCTATTATCTGTAAAGATTGGCAATGATAAAGTTCATATTGTATCATTAAAATTCATTAAAAAAAAATAAAAATAAAATAAAAAACGTTGTTAACAATCTATTTGCCAAATTCATGTACATAAATTTTAAATAATCTACACAACTGATTATTCAACAATATCTTCTAATAATTTTAGATCGTCAAACTGAAGGAAAATAAACGGTAATATCAGAGATTAATTTAGTTAACTTTAATGTTTATGACTTTTCCTTTTTGTGTGCAAAATGTTAAAGAACATACCACAAACCAAAATCCCACATCATGTTTCGTTTCTCTCACATTTTTTACAGTAACATGCGTTTATTTGTTTGTTTTTTTCCTTTTTCTGATCCAGAAGTGTAGTATTTGTTTTCAAACATCCTTTGCACATAAATGTGTGCTATTTATTTATTTATTTATTCTTATTCATCTTCTTTTAATCATACATTTTATAATGTAGTACTAATAAAATCTGTGTGATTGATTCATAATTACATTGTTTTGCATTGCTATTAATTATTTTGTTGTATTTTGATATATGTCAATAACTTGCCTGGAACAAGGTAAGACACCCCGATACCGGAACATGTTTCTGCTACTATTCTGAATTCCATGTTTGCTTAATTCTGGAAATAGAGGTGGGAATCATCGTAAAGTGAAACAAGTCTAATATAATCTAAAGAAATGGATACTTCCCCAGAATCAAATCGTTTCACAATCACTTAAAATAAAATCAGTATCGTCCTCCAAAACCCAAAGTGATTGTCAAAAATTGTGAAGCTCCTTGACCATAACCTAGCTAACCCTAATTCAGATGCAAACCCTAATCCAGAGCCTTTTGAAAGATAGCGTCGAGTTTGCAGCCTGAGTGTCCCCGAGGAATCTGATATCCAAGCTTCCTGTGAAGCTATTAATAGATCTGGATTACCAGAAGCTTTCTCCATGGTGAATAAAATTCAATTAAATTAAAATTGACAAAGGAATTGCATCTGGTGAGACATCTCTCTCCCATATACACATTCAAATACAAACGAAAGAGGGACAACATACAAAAATAAGCACAAAAAAAAACACAGCGAGAGAGACAGAGTGGTTGACACCCTGCATTAGACAGACTTCCCCGTTGGTTTCCAACGCAGCAATCATGGGGGGAGAACTTACCTGCAAAATGAGGAATCAAGGAATGGACGAAGAACACAACATATACTGATACTAGGGGAGGGAGGAACGGGAGAAACGAAAGGAATCGGGGGGGGGGGGAGGAGAATTCACAGGGTGTGAGATTTAAGACCTTAAATATATGCGGCTCTTCAGCTTCATCAGGGAGCGAAACTCTGACAGGCTTGTGCTTCTCCAGAAGGACTCTCTGCCAGGGGTTTGTATCCAGTGCCCCCGCCAGCGGCGAGTGGCAAATCCGTCCAGCCCGGTTAACTAGCCACTGCGTGAAGCTGGGGCAGACCAGATATTAACACTGCTGAGAGGGAGCAAGGCAAGTTAATGCTTAACCGACAAACGCTTTAAATGCCGATGCAGAGCCCGCCTTGCTCCAAGACGCAACAGATCCATGAGGCTCGTCCCGGTGCTTCTGTTAAGCTCATCCACAGCTCGATTCTGCTGTGCGTGGCTCTCCTATTCTCGCCGTGCTGTCCTCACGTACCTCAAGCTCTAGAATCCTAGCCCTAAACTGACGTTAAGTGCTGCTTCGAAACCCGATCCACCTCGTGCAGTACGAACGGGAATTTCGTTCTGGGTATAGAGTAAGTATAAGGGGGTTGTCATTTATGCAACATTTTATGCATTAATTCAGTGCAAAGGCGACCGGTTTTTACATATCAAGGTTTACTGTTTCAAGATTGTTGTAAAACCTGGGTTGGTTGATGTCTTGTTTAGGGTTAAGGGTTTAAAAGGATCTTAAACTGCAAAAGGATGGTTGGTTAGTTGGTTGTACCAAAGATTGCAAAAATTGCATTAAAGCAGTTGATGGTTCAAATCCTTGTTGTCAAATGACAACCATATCTGGCAACAAATTCCACAAATTCTTTCTCTGGAGTAATCTGTACAGATACCTCTTGCGAATTATCAACAATACATCCTAAGTGCATTGGCGCCAACAAGGCTAGCCTCGGGGACCCCACTCCCAACACCCCTCCCCCCATTAAATATGTCTCCCCTTAAAGCTTTAGTCTAAATCCGGATGCGTTAGGCACGGCAAGAGGAAGGAGTGTCCACAGTAGGCTCTAAGGAAACTCCATACCATGTCGGGATCGTTGAATGGGCTACGATGGGACTCTCGTTTTGAGGCTAGGGCATATGATATTGTCCTTGGTGTCAACAATGGCAATGCCCTAGGTTTATAGGAGGTATACTAATTAAGAATATGTTGTTAAAGAAAACTTTTGTTTAATTTCTAAGAGAAACATATGTTTTAAACTTACTTTGGTTGCTACTACATTACACCCCACAATTTGGTTTTAGGATTCTTCATTAATTTAGTTCTCTTTTTTAACATATTGTTCGAAAATAAGCCTTCTTGTAGATCTCTTTTTATTGAACTACTATTCTTAAACAACTATGTAAAAAATATTTCTTTTGAAGTGCATGTTAAATGTTTTTGAACCATCTTGTGCTCTTTATGTAGGTAACCACCAATTTTAAATGTCCATCTTTTACATTGCCTAGTTTAGTGATTGATTCATGAACCTTTGGAGAGGGTTAATTTGTGGTATGTCAAAAACAAAATAAACCTTAAGGCACTCTTTTTATGTTATTTTATTAATTATTTTTTTGTAAGTAATTAAAAAAATCTCCTTTTGTATCAATTTTATGTTTTAAACCTTTTAAAAAATAAAATAAAATAAAAGTCTTTGTTGAAACAATGTAAAAATAATAATTATTACTTGATGTGATTGTATAATTTAAGATTATGATAATTATTTATATCTATAAATAATATATTATAAGCATATTTAAGAAGATTAATCAATAGATATTATATGCAAATAGTACATATATTCTATAATCTATACCTCATGTGACTTGTAAAACCAATCATAGCTTGAATACTCAAAATATTTAAACTAACTGTGAAACTTTGAGAGATTAGTATGTTTTTTTATATAAAAATTGTCATTCTTTTAATATCATTGAATTAAAACATTTGTATTCATACAAACTGGACTTTGAAAGAAAAATAAATTATCTTGCTTAAAAATTAGGTGAAAATTAAAAACCATGCATCTGAAACTGAAATATTCAATATCTGAAATTAAGTACCAACTTGAAATGGTATTAGTTTCAAACATAGGGTCACTTGTATTTAGGTAATATTTTATTAAAAGCTTAAAAAAAGAAAAGAAAAACTTCTCAAGAGAACAAATGTTATAAATTAGAAACTTGAATCTACCTTCAGTCAATAACATGGTATTTGGTATCATCCTTAAAATATTCTTTCCACATAATTGTGGACACTTATACCACTCAAAAACTTCTTTATGTTCCAATTTTATGAGTTTAAGAAAAAAACCGACAAACAAATAAACAAAAAGAAAAGCTGCCGATCGATCTACATCCTACGACTAATCCAAAACCAGTGAAGAACTCCCACATTTTACCAAGAAAAATCACTATCCTATTGAGTGACAACCCATGAAAAAACGCACTTTAATAAGAGAATGTTCAAAAGCTGACAACTTGAAAAGCCAACTGAATATGCCCTAGAGAATAAGAATATTACAATGTCACTTTCATTTTACATGCACAACTTCAAATGCCAGCTCATTGTAAATATAACTGAGTTTCAAATCTCAGTACAACAATCTTTCATCTCATTCTTTCCCTTCTCTGGTTTCCGAGGGTCTTTCTTTTCTTGAACGAGCTTACACTTCCGCACAAGTGCCCAAAACTGAACAAATCGAGCTGAAGAGGGTATTTGTGCAATCTCCACCATATTTTTAACACTTTAACAGTTTCAACTCTATATTCCAGGCTAAAGCAACAACATCATTTCAAGAGTAGGAAAACCTAGCGATATTCCAAATTACAGTTAAAGGGAAAAAAGTGAGTTGAAATACCAAATCTAGCGATATTCCAAATCTCAAGTTCAAAAAAATCTCTTCGTGACAGACGGATGAAGCAAATCTTGTTTGGATAGACTGGATCAACTTCTTTGTCTGCAGTCTTCCTGCTCATGCTTGATTTCCCAGACCTATGCTCTTTTGCATTCTCATATAATTTAGTAGCCTCTCGTGTGAAAAGAGCCACGTGAGCCCTGGCCTGACGCAAATGTCCCAGGTCTACGTCTCAATCAACATGTCCAACTTATTTATTCTAGCAGAAGCTACCCAGAAGTAGACTCTTAAGGGGAAAAAATGAGTTGAAATACCAAGCATTCGGAACAGAATAATCACTAGCTAGATGATAACAAAGACGATTTGAAAATTTGTATCCTAGTTTTGGACTTTCAAAATAATCACGAACAGTACAATTGCTATGAGCAGACAAAAACGTCCATGTCGTTTTAAAGTTTTCCAGACAATATGCTGCAATTATATCTGTCATTCTCTCCATCATGCTTTCCTTTCTTCCAAGTTTTCCATACGCTCGTCCTTAACTTTTTTCTTTTCAAAATCAGCACCTGCTTCTACACGAATTTCTTGAATCTAGCGGGAGTGTAGGCGGTGGCACCACCTGTGTCCAGTTTCCAGACTCATTTCCAGCCTAAACCGTACAAAGCAAAGCAGGAAAATTCTTACATTGGCAACTGGTAAAGCAAGAATTGTTCAATTACAATATTAATGCAGAAAAGTGCAATTTCAATGAATCTGTAAAAAAGAAAACGATGCTTGCTGAAACTCCAAGCACGTAAACAAATATTTCAGCAATAGTTCTGGTCTCGACACAAGCTAAACAACTTAAGTAATGCCCGATAAATTAAAAATAAGTAAACAACTAATCTCATGCAAATAAAAGAAAAATTCATGTAACACCTCGTTTTCTTGCTGGAAATGTCACTCAACATCATCAATTACAAAATCACAATGTAGTTACATGCAAGAAGATCTGTGATCATTGATTTCAACATAACCTCAGAGACAGAGATGAGATCCTAGGCAAATCCAAGCGAAAGCAAAAGAATGTTGACATCACTCTCAAACCAACAACATTTGCAACGACAGCTAATTGTATGCAATAACAAAGTGAAGTCAGAAGTTGATACCATAGAGATAGTCCTCCACAAGTTTCGCACCGGGCCTATCTTCCTAAGTTGATCACTCCTTCTCGAATAAATCCACCGTCTCCAGGTATGTCGTCACATTATTTGCTCGCTTGCTTCTAGCACCATTGAAGTCACAAATTCTTCATCAGAATCTTATAGGAAAATAATGTGGAAAAATGATACGAAAACTTATGGAGAATCAACATCATTTTAAGCATGAAAACATTGTGTGATATAGACTTAGGAGACTCTGATTTGACACCAAATCCTGTCTTCACATGGCTTGCTTCCAGCACCATTGAAGTCACAAATTCTTCATTGGAAACTAATACAAAAAAACGTCACAAAATAATATGAAAACTTGTGAAGAATTAGCTGAAGGTATTTGAATGAGTAGAAAAACCATAAAAGATGATGAGTCTAACTCTTCACAATGCTTAAATATTCTTGGTACTGTACATTATTTTGAATATATCATATTCAATATATACTTTGTATTATACCATGTATGTTCTTTAAGTACCTACATATTAAGTATATATAATATTGACTGTATATATCCTATCAAGTACAAATCTACTAAGTGTATATAATAATACCTACATAGATTCTATTAAGTATATATATATATATATATATATAAATTGATTAGGAAGATAGTAACCTAAATATATAGAGCTGTAATCATACTAACATCCTTTTTAATTTTAACTATTAATTTGGTTCATAAATCTTGACTATTGATTTGATCCAATGATCCAGCTCATTCATCTTTCAAGAAGTAGCATAGATAGAACATCGTCCAATCATGACTGTTGGTATAATCCATAGATCCAATCTATTAGTTTGATCTAATGATCCATACCATTTGTCTTTTAAGAGGTTGTAGAAATGGAATGGGACATTGTTCAGACTTCATTGTTGATATAATCTATCAATGTAGACAATTGGTTTTATCTAATGATTCAATTCACTCATCTTCCAAGAGGTTGCACATAAGATACATTTTTTGCTCTTCATTGTTAGTTTGGTCCATAGATCTAAATTATTGGTTTGATTTAATGATCCAAATCATTGATTATCCAAGTAGATGCATAAAAGAAATACTTCATTTAATCTTTACTATTAATTTTGCTTCATAGATCTAAGCCATCCATTTCTCTAATTAAGTACATAAGAAAAAAAAAGTATTAAGGATAAGAATTCAATGAAAGCAAATAATCAAGTGAGACATTTTCAAAGAAGTATGACAAAATAGTAGTAAGAAAATATGTATATTAAAAGGAAATTGGAATGGCTATTGCCAAAAGATAAAAAACTTAAAGATTCTTAAATCTAAAGTAAAACAATTTTTTTTTTGATAAGAGTGAAGAAGACTTCACTCTTGCTTCTATATATACTATCTACCTAAAAGCTATGTAGCAACGTTCTATAGGACCTCCAATATGTGTTGATTTTGTAAGCCACATGTCTTAATTTGCAAGACAAGTTTTTTATGTGTGTACTACATAGTTAGCTTGTTTCATAAGCTATTTGTACATATAACATGTGACTAATTTTTTGATCAAGTTTCTAATCTAAAAGTCAACTATAAACATGTATAAAGTCAAAACCATATCTATAAAGCTTCCAAAAAACTTATTTAGATGATATTATAAAAATAATTTATTTTTATTTATTTTTATCTACTTCTATCTAATCATATAGTTAATTATTAGAATAAATATGTATATCTATGATATTACCTTCTTTTTTAAGAACAAGTTCTACAAGGCATAATTATCATATATTGATAAAATCTAAGATGCGACAAATTGTATTTGCTACCTACTTTAATCTTTATTCTCTTTAAAGATAGTTGATAGGTCCTCTCAATCATTAATAATGTCTTATACCAAGGTAGAAAAGTCACCCTTTTATTTGATCATTGTTGAGGCCTTTATAACTTTTTTCTAATAAAATATTTGAAATATCGTCAGAGTTGTTCTTACCTCTAATAAAATCACCAAACATTGAGAGTCTCTTCTAAGGTTGTGATATCAAATATGTTATATCTTGCCATCTATTTAAAGAAGGATGTGTTATTCTTAAGGATCTTCATCTCGATTACGTTGGCTTGAAGGTTGAAAAAATTACAATGTCTTATCCGGCAAGCTAGCAAATAATAGTTCTTGAAATGAATCCATTGCTTATTGATTCTTTATTTTGTTAGTGCCACAGTATACATAGAAGCTACAAACAATGATAGAAGATAGAATATTATCTTCTATTAATCTTATTTTTTTTATAACAAAGATTTCTTATTCTTTATCTAAGTTTTGATGGATGTTGTTCATGAAAAGCTTCTACTTTCTTTGCTCTATTTGCAAGATTCTTTTTTGACTTCCATATGCACTCATTAATATCATATTTGTATCAATGAATAAGATATTTTAACCTATTTTGATGTTGCTTTGAGTCTAAAACTTCATCCACCTCAATTTTTTTTTTTTATTATTCACTTTTGTAGGAAGAAGTAGCACCTATTTTTTTCTTAGTATATTCATTATCTGATATTATTCAAGAAGAGATATGTGGAATATGGGATGGATCTTCATTAACTTTGATAAGTATAATCAATTAGTAATTGGATTGATTTATTTACAAATAAGAAAATATTTAAATTTATTATAGTTCAACTTGTTATAAGGGCAAGTAATCTTGATATTATGATGAAATAACTATACTCTATCATCCATGTTGAATTGTGGTTGTTCTTTGCAATAAGCATCTATGTTTATTTTTTATCATTCTTGAATTTCTATTAATTGTGCCTTCATTTTTGCATGTAGCTCTAACAAATGATTTTCCAAATCTTTTGTTACAGGATTATCCACTCTTGAAAAGTCAAAAGCATCAAGTCATGGATGATAACTATAATTAACAAAGAAAATTATTTGATAAATAGAAGAATATATTATGTTATTATAAGCAAACTCTACTAATGCCAAAAGAGCCGACTTATCATCTTATTGATAATTAATTGCACACCTCAAACATTACTCCAAAATTTGATTAAAATACTATGTCTATCTATCAATTTAAGGATGAAAGGCCAAAGATAATTCTTTATCTACTTTTAAAATCTTAAAAAATTATTCTTTAAAATCTTGATACAAATTAAATCTCCCTATTTGATATAATATCTTTAGATAATCTATGATAATAATAGATATTTTGATAAAAATACTTATCTATTTTTTTACTTGTGATAGATTTTATATATGATACAAAATATGCAATCTTAATAAAATGATCTATTATCAAAAATATAGAATCATATGAACTTGAGAATAGAAGATCTATGATAAAATATATAGAAATAAAAGACCATGGTTGTTCAAATATGGATAATATTTGAAAAAGTCTATAAGATCAATGACGACGAATTTTTGACCTTGAACAAATGTCACATGATTAGACAAAGTCTTTCACTGCCTTCAATATTTGTACCTGTCACGGA
Source organism: Physcomitrium patens (assembly GCF_059467195.1). Lineage (NCBI taxonomy): Eukaryota > Viridiplantae > Streptophyta > Bryopsida > Funariales > Funariaceae > Physcomitrium > Physcomitrium patens. The sequence continues at coordinate 9,003,199 of NC_143435.1, forward strand.
CATACATATAATTACCTATATGAATAGATAAAAGTATGTAAAAGTAGATAAAAGTAGGTTAATTATGTAATATCTTCTAGAGAAGCTTCTTAGAAGCTTCATAGACGCTGCTTTGACTTTATAGGAGTCTATAGTTGACTTTTAGGCTACAAACTTGGTCAACAAGTTAGCCATGTGCCACACATGTTGGAAGCTTAAAGAATAAGCTAACTACGTGGTCCATCCATAGAAAACTTGCCTTGCAAGCAAAGGCATGTGGCCTAGAAAGTCAACATATATTGGAGGTCTTATAGAACATCGCCATGTGGCTTCTAGTTAGATAGTATATATAGAGGCAAGAGTGAAGCCCTCTTCACTCTTGTCAACTCCTTTCTTGCTTCTAGTCTAGTTTCAAGGGTCTCTAGTTTTCTTGTATTTTGGCAATAGCCATTCTAATTTCTTTCTTAATATACATATTTCTATTTTGTCCTATTTCTTTTTGAGAAAAGTCTCACTTACTCTTTAGCTTTCATCGAGTTCTTGTCCCTGACAGATTGACAAGAGTACACTTACAATATCAGAGCTTTGTCTTTTCTTGATTAAGAGTGGATTACCCCTTTTTCTTGATAAGACATAAGCGCATTAGAAGTTGCGGATTACCCTCTTTTAAACTGATATTGTTCTTAGTATTTTCTTTGTTATCAATTCCTCTCTTCTATTTGTTTTGAGCGTTATTAGACATCTTCTCTTTTCTAAGTGCTACTATGGTAGAGCTTGTTGAAATGAAGAGTGCAATGGCACAGATGCAAGAACAATTGAGGGAGTTAATGCTTGCGATGCATCAACTCAATTTACCACCACAAGGAGTAACAAGAATGGTAAGAAGTGAAGATATAGAGATGATTGGGGCTGCTTCAACATCTGCACCAAACCATGTCCCTTTTCCCAGAATGGAACACCCTTCGAGTGTTAGAGAACCGAGAGTGGCCTTGCCCGAGAAGTTTGATGGTACCAGATCCAAGTTTCGAGGATTCATCAATCAGGTCCAATTAGTGATTGAACTTCAACCCCAGAGCTATCCAACTCCAGGGTCACAAGTTAGATTCATTGGTACACTTCTTTCAGGTTCAGCATTGTCATGGTTTTCATCTTTTCTTGAACGACGAGATCCAATATTGGATAATCTGGAGGCTTTTTTGGCGGAGTTTCGATCCATGTTTGGAGAACATGATGCAATTCGTGTTGCAACCAACAAGATCCGTATTTTGCGACAAGGCAATCGATCAGTAACATTATATGCTTCGCAATTTTGACAACTTGCAACTGATATCAAGTGGGATGATGCCGCACTTGTGAGTCAATTTCTCTACGGATTACAATATGAGGTAAAGAAATTGATGCTTAATTTACCTGATCCTCAAACATTGAGTCAAGCAATTGACTTTGCTGTGAAGTGCGACAATCGACTTTTTGAATTTCGATCCGAGAGTCACACAAGTAGGCCTCAACGTTACTACAATTCAATGGCAACACCGACGTCTCCTCAACACATACCTTCAGAAGTAGAGGATATGCAAATTGATGCGGTACGTTTCAAACCTCTTACTGAGCAAGAAAAGTCTCGTCGTCGACAAGAAGGATTGTGCTTATATTGTGGAGAACCTAAGCACACTGCTCAACATTGTCCAAAGAAGCGACGTAACTACAAAATGAGGAGTACGGCTGTCAAAGAAGACAGTATGTCGGAAAACGAGTACGTCCAGCTACAATAGGGACCGTGCGGCTGGAATCTTCTACAACTTCTAATGAAGGTCCTATCCTCTCCTCAGAACCATCTCCTTGTTTTATAATAGATGTGCGTTTAGGACCTAATAATTACAAAGCCTCTGCCTTGATAGATTCAGGAGCCTCAGCTTGTTTTTTAGATGAAGAATTTGCTAGATGTCATAGAATAACATTAATACAAAAAACTAAACCTGTACACGTAGAAGTCATAGATGGTCGTCCGTTGTCTTCTGGAGATGTAACTCACGAAACACTTCCTGTAGATGTAGTAATAAATAGTCATAGTAGTTGCGTAATTTTTAATATAATTAGATCTCCCTCTAATCCAATAATTTTAGGCTTATCATGGTTAGAAAAGTATAATCCTCGAATAGATTGGATTTCTCGTAAACTTGATTTTCCTTGGAGCATTAGTAACAGTTCTATTAATCAAGTAAAAAACCATGAGTCTAGTATAGTAAAACCCGCACTTATAGGTGCAAAAGCATTTATACACGCAGCAAAAGAAGGATCAACTTTTGTTATTTATGCTGCACCTATTTCTGAAAGCGTAAAGACTTCAAGTGGCATTCCAAGTCAATATCAAGATTATCAAGACGTTTTTGAGAAAAAGAATGCAGATATTCTTCCTGAGCATCGCCCATACGATTGTTCAATCGATCTCAAGGAAGGAACTCAGCCACCATTTGGATCAATTTACAGTTTATCGCAAGATGAGTTGGCTGAACTCAAGACATATATTGACGAGAATTTAGCGAAGAATTTCATACGCCATTCAAAATCTCCAGCAGGAGCTCCAATTTTATTCGTAAAGAAAAAAGATGGATCTTTACGAATGTGTGTTGACTATCGAGGACTCAACAAGATCACAATCAAGAACAGGTATCCATTACCTTTGATATCAGGACTCCTTGACCAGTTAAATCAAGCTAAGATCTATACAAAAATAGATCTAAGAGGAGCATATAATCTAGTACGGATCAAAGAAGGAGATGAATGGAAGACTGCGTTTCGAACCAGGTACGGATACTTTGAATACAATGTCATGCCTTTTGGACTCACGAATGCACCAGCTGCTTTTCAACATCTCATGAATGATGTATTTCGTGAATTCTTAGACAATTTTGTCGTCTGCTACCTAGACGATATCCTGATTTATTCTAAGAATGTTGAAGAACATGAAATACATGTTCGTCAAGTATTACAAAAACTTAGAGATGCAGGATTGTACGCCAAGATAGAAAAGTGTGTATTTCACACTACTCAAGTTGACTTTTTAGGATACATCATTTCAAATGATGGTCTTATAATGGATTCTAAGAAAGTCCAAACAATCATGGATTGGAAGATTCCAAAGACTGTAAGAGATGTCCAATGTTTCTTGGGATTTGCCAATTACTATCGGATCTTCATCAAAGACTTCTCACGAGTTGCAGCTCCACTTACACGCTTGACTAGTAAAGATAAATTCCAATGGAATCAAGAAGCGGAAGCAGCATTTGAAGCCTTGAAGACATCGTTTGTCTCTGCACCAGTCTTATATCGTGTTGACTTTTCCAAGGTATTTTTTATGGAAACAGACGCATCGGATTTTGCCTTGGGTGCAGTTTTATCACAAATGGGAACAGATGACAAACTTCATCCAATAGCTTTTCATTCAAGAAAATTCTCAGCAGCCGAGATCAATTATGAGATCCACGATAAAGAACTTCTTGCAATCGTGGATTCTTTTCAAGAATGGCGTCATTATCTAGAAGGTGCTTCTAGTCCAGTCACTGTGTATACAGATCACAAGAACCTCGAGTATTTCATGTCAGCACGCGTGTTGAATCGTCGTCAAGCTCGTTGGAGTATGTCTTTGTCAAGATTCGACTTCATTATCACTTATCGGTCAGGAAAACAACAAGGTTTGTCCGATGCCCTATCTAGACGTTCTTATTTTGCACCAAACGAAAGAGATGCAGCTTTTGAGCAACAAAGAACAGTCCTCTTGAAACCAGAGCAATTTCATCTCCGAGCAGTGAAATCAACACTGACTGTTGATTCAACTTTTCTCAAGCAAATCAAGTCCAGTATGTCCTCAGACCCTCTTGTTCATGATATCGAGAATAATTCTTCCAAGTCTCATGATTCTTCTAAGTTCGAGTTCAAGAATAATCTATTATATTTTGAAGGACGCCTATATGTTCCAGAAGGAAAAGCACGTTTGCGTGTTCTTCAAGTACGTCATGACTTTCCAGCAGCAGGTCACTTTGGATATAATAAGACTCTGGAACTCATATCAAGAGATTTTTGGTGGCCACAAATGTGGAAGTCAGTCAAAGACTTTGTACAATCATGTGATATTTGTTCAAGATCAAAAATTCCTCGACATCGACCTTACGGACTTCTTCAGCCATTACCTATACCAGAACAACCATGGTCTTCTGTTTCTATGGATTTCATCCCAGATCTTCCAAACTCAAGATCTTATGATTCTATATTTGTGATAGTAGATCGTTTCACCAAGATGGCACATTTTATGCCATGTACAAAATCTATCACAGGTGAAGAAACAGCTAAGCTTTTCATTGATAATATCTATCGCTATCATGGATTACCTAAAGATATCATATCGGATAGGGGAACTCAATTTGTGTCGAGATTCTGGACGACTCTTTTCAAGATTTTAAAAGTAGACATAAAGCTATCTTCAGCTTTCCATCCTCAAACTGATGGACAAACAGAGCGCGTAAACCAAGTCTTGGAACAGTATTTAAGGTGTACCATCAACTACCAACAAGATGATTGGACAATCCTTCTGCCATTGGCAGAGTTTGCTTATAATAATACAATACATTCTTCCATGCAACAAACACCTTTCTTTGCCAATTATGGCTATCATCCACGACTTGATACTTTTGATTTTTCAAAAGTTGATAATCCTGCAGCAGAAGATATGGCAAATCGGTTGTCAGAGTTACATGCAATAATGAAGGCGCAGTTGAAGAAAGCTCAAGAACGACAAAAGATAAATGCAGATGTATATCGTAAAGAGCAACCACAATTCAACGTGGGTGATAAGGTATGGCTACTTCGTCGCAATATCAAGACCACTCGACCTTGTGACAAATTGGACTATCGTAGGCTTGGCCCCTTTTCTGTTTCTGAACAGATCAACCCAGTTGCATATCGGTTACATCTATCGGAGTCAATGAAGATCCATCCTGTATTCCACGTGTCTCTTCTTGAACCATATAAGACAGTGGATATACAAGGAAGAAGACAAATGCCACCGCCTCCTATAGAAGTAGATAATAATGAAGAATTTGAGGTGGAAGAGATATTAGACTCAAGGCGGCGCCGAAATAAGCTGGAATATCTTGTTCATTGGCGCGGATATGATATTAGTGAGCGCACATGGGAGCCATCCAGGAATCTAGCAAATGCATCAGCTAAAGTCAAAGTTTTTCATCAACGACATCCATCAAAACCAAGATGAAAACCTCTCTTATAAAAGAGACAAGATTGAGGCAAGATAACATTCAATTTCCTATCCTTGTTTGTAACTTCTTTGCATTTGTGACGCTAATTAGATGGAGAGCCAACAACCAGCGGATTCAACTCAAGAACCTTTGTTTGCTGACTTACCGGATGAGACATTGCGATTGTCACAACCTTCAAGACGACGCAACCGAGATGAAGACCCTCAAGAACGACATGTTCTTCCTCGAATAGATGGTGAGATACAACGCATTTGGTATCACGACCTTGGAAGAGATTCTCGATGTTTGGTGATATTATTGGAGATAGGAACGACTCCTGATGGTGTTTCAAATGTATTATTTGAAGGAAGTTATGAAGGCCTCAACAGTGATCAAATAACAGGGTGGTCTTCTCGCCCTGGAATGGGACACTATCGATGGCTAAGAGGACCCATCAACTATCTTCGAAGAGAACAAAGATCAGAGTATGTAGCAAATACAATTCGCCGCATATTAGATTTTTTCAATATATAATCACCGCTCCTCGTGGAACTCGTCCCTAGAAGGGGGGGTAATGTCACGGACATACATATAATTACCTATATGAATAGATAAAAGTATGTAAAAGTAGATAAAAGTAGGTTAATTGTGTAATATCTTCTAGAGAAGCTTCTTAGAAGCTTCATAGACGCTGCTTTGACTTTATAGGAGTCTATAGTTGACTTTTAGGCTACAAACTTGGTCAACAAGTTAGCCATGTGCCACACATGTTGGAAGCTTAAAGAATAAGCTAACTACGTGGTCCATCCATAGAAAACTTGCCTTGCAAGCAAAGGCATGTGGCCTAAAAAGTCAACATATATTGGAGGTCTTATAGAACATCGCCATGTGGCTTCTAGTTAGATAGTATATATAGAGGCAAGAGTGAAGCCCTCTTCACTCTTGTCAACTCCTTTCTTGCTTCTAGTCTAGTTTCAAGGGTCTCTAGTTTTCTTGTATTTTGGCAATAGCCATTCTAATTTCTTTCTTAATATACATATTTCTATTTTGTCCTGTTTCTTTGAGAAAAGTCTCACTTACTCTTTAGCTTTCATCGAGTTCTTGTCCTTGACAGTACCCACCAAAAATCTTTAGATATAAGTTCCAAAGTCTTATTGTATCCAAAATGTTCAATTGCTAAAAAGTCATGACATGATTGAAAAACACATAAACATGCTTTTCTTTGCTTTGAATTCTATGATAAATTGTTCCATGAATTTTGAATTTCATAAAAAATTCCATTTTAGTATGGCTTTTTTAGCTTCCTACAATGAAGTCCAAGTTAGAGATGGACTTCTACATGAATCTTTGATTTAGACATCTTGCTACTCGAAAATTAGCAATTACCAAAATTGCCATCTTTTTTTAAAATTGTACTTCTTTGATGTAGAAGATGATTTTTTTTTATTCACTCTCTTCTTAGCTTGCTCATGATATTATTGCTTTGCCTAGTCTTGATAGCATCTTAATTTAAAATACTGTGGTATTGATTTTTTAAAGAAATAAAATTCATTCTTTAGAGCAAAATCCTTGTTTTAGTCAAGTATGTATTTTGCAAAGAGTCAATTGGTGATGATTGTAGATTATTGGCACTACCATTGAGGATTGTATTATAATATATGATTAGCTTAGAGTGTATATCAATAAATCATGTGCCACAAATTCTAATAGACCACCTACAAAGCATCTAAAATTGATTCTTATTTTCTTCTTCTTATTAGTTTTGGACACATAATACTCAATACTTTAGTTTAATACTTAACTTATATTTATTATATCTCTTATCAGCTAAGATAGAATCTTTGACCATCTAAAATTAATATCCTTATATAAGAGATTGGCCAATCAATATTTTAATTATCACAATTATATTATTAATTAATGAAATGATGATTACTCAAGTACTCGAAAACATTAAAACTACTTATTATAAGAATTAATTTTTTGAAAAGATATTAATTATAATAGATATTATTATTTATTCGAATAAAAAGAATAATATTAATATAAAAAGTAATCAATTTAGCATTATTCTAGGTCTAAGCTATTTGTTTTTTTACTCCAAGTCTAACAATGAGACTATATTGAGTTGTTATTGAAATTTAATAAATATTTTTTTCTAAAAGTTTGATAAACATATCTACCAATTATTTTTTTATAAGAATACAATTGAGATTGATGTTTCTTTTTTCAATCTATTTTCATATGTAGTAAAAATGAGTATGAATATGTTTTATTTATGAATAAAATGGATAATTCATGGTCATCTTTATGGAGCTTATATTATTGTAATTGATTAGTATAGGTCCAAATTGAATCAAATATAGATCTTTGGATAATATTCCTAACTATATGGCTTTTTTTGATCCATTTGATAGAATCTTATATTCTACTTTAATAGAAAATATAACCATAGAACTTTGCTTCTTCAACTTCTAGTTTTTTGGACTAGGTCAAAAAATAAAAATATATCTAATTATTGACTTCTCTTAGTCAAAGTAAGATGCATGGTTTAAGTCAATAAATCATGTGAATCTATTGCTTTGATATTTTTTTATATAAAATGCTATAGTCTTAGATCCCTTTTAGATATTTGATTATTTTTTTTTGCTACTTTGAAATAAATTTTTTGTGGTTACTAAAGAAATCTATTCATTATATTAACTAAATAAGAAATTTTAGATCTTATTTGTGTAACATGACATAATTATTCAATAATAAATCTATATTCTTTAGGATCTATAAGTTCTTTATTTATTATGTTCTTCTATGAAATTAGTCTTTTATCTATTAGTATAGAACTAAAATTATAATCTTTTATATCTAGATTAATGAGTATATATATATATATATATATATATATATATATATATATATGTATATTTTCTTTGATTAAAAAAAATATCTAGCCTTTTGATATGCATATATTCAACTTGCAAATATAAGATTTTTTCTCCATCTCCCATATCCAATATTTCATATACGATTTTAAGTTGTCTTTTAATCCATTTGATCCATGCTTGATTATTGCTTATAAAAAAAAGATCGTCCTTATCCTAAATTGTTCTAATATCCTAAATTTCTATTTTTTAAATATTTATTTAGATGTTTGTTTATCCTCCTAATATGTTTTTTAGATCAATCTAATAGTTATATTATAATTTTTCCAATATTGTCTACTAACTCATTACTTGTAGATATTTCCATGTCAAGAATTTATGATGATGCATAAGCATTATTTGCTGAAATAAATAGGCTATATAGTATCCTTCTCTGAGAATAAGTCAATAGAATAAATTATATTATTGCTAGGTTCACATGAATTATAGGTGTAATCATTTGACACACTTGTAGATGAAGAAGTAATATTAGGAATGTCAAAATCATTTGAAGATGTAAATTGATGTAGCTCCTTCTCAAATACATTGCTAAATTGTGTAGATATATATATTTTTTATGCAAGAATTGATTCATTGAATTATATATCTTTTAACAAAATGATTTTTTTGGTATTGGGATTGAAATACCTATAAGTCTTAGAAGTATAATTATAGTCTACAAAAATAATTGTAATAGCTCTTGATTGTAGTTTAGTTTGATGCCTTTTCATAAGAACATATGCTTGATAATCAAAGATTTGTAGATGAAGTAAGTTGGATTTTAAATTATATAGCTTTCCAAATGGTGTGACTCCTTAATTAGCCTTCATTGGTAATACATTAGTAACTTGTACAACAATCTATACTGCCTCAATTTATAAGTATTTAAGAATATGAGCTTTTAGTATCATACTTTGAATCTTATTTATAAAAGTTTTATTCTTCTACTCAAATACTCCATCTTGATATAGAATAAATGATGATATTAGTTGGTGTTGAATATCCTTACTTAAAAATATAGTAAATTATATTAAAAAAAAATCTCTTCTCATGTTATTATAAAGTATTTTAATACATATGTAGAATTGAGTTTTTATTAAAATAGTACATATTTTAAACCTATGAAGTATTTTTGATTTTATTTTTAAGAAATATATACATGTATATCTAAAGTAACCATCTTTAAATATTAGAAAGACTTGTGAACATATTAGTGATTTCTCAATAGATCTATATAAATCTGCATGTAACATTTCAAATTGTTTTAAGATTTTGATTTGAATAGATTTTGGGATATGTGTTTTGTGGAGTTTTCCTAATTGAAAACCTATGCATACATCAATAAGTATAATATAAGAAATTCCAACTATTCTTTATTCATGATTGATGTGCATAAGAATTTGATAGTTTAAGTATCATAGTCTTTAATGCCATAGTTTTTTTTAGATTTTTCTTACACAAATATTTATTTGTAGGTGATAATTGACTTAGTTCATTAGATGTTCTTATTTTATAGGCATTCAAGTTATAGATATATGTTAGCTTGTAGAGTCTATTGCTAATTTGAATTTGTTATGCTATTAATTTTATTCATTTTCTTCTTGTCACAACTATGTATTATGAGTCATTAAAGAAAATTATATGTCCATAAAAAAATTGACAAATAAATAATAAGTTTAAGATTAGATCTAACACATAATAAACATCAATAATATTAGAAATTTTACTAAATGAAATAAAAAATTTGCATCACTTTTAGCTACTATTGGATAAGTTTGACTACTAATTGACTTAATAATTTGATTTTTTAGGTATATTTTTAGATTAGCAAAAATATCAAGATAACTAGCATAATATTAAATTGTACCTAAATCAATGATCTAATTTTTTTTACAACTTTGATAAAAAAATATAGCTAAAATTTTACTAATTTCATCTTTTAATTTTTTTTGAAGACATGTTCTCTTCTATTGGTTGTTCATATATATATATATATATATATATATATATATATATATATATATATATATATTTCTTCATTCTGAATTGCTACTAAATAAGCTCTATAATGCTTATGATTTTTGGGTGCTCCATCTATTCCAAATGGTAGAATATATATTATGGTAATACATATTGTCTTGTTTGAAAATGAATTAGGCACTTGGCTATGGAGGATGATATTGTGTTTTATAAACATCCAAGAAATCTTAATAGGTTTTAACCATCTAAATACAAAGTAATTCAAATTTCAATTCAAAAGTACTTAAAGCTAATACAAAGTGCTCAAAAATACTCTTTTTAATAATCTAAATCATATAAAAATTCTAATTGCCTTATTACTTTTATAATTAGATAATTTTGATTTCTCCTTGTAAGCCTTAAACCTAGTCAATGAGTTTTAATAAGATATAATTTTTAATTTGACTATCCACTTGGTATAAAATTTTGCATAAAATATCAATATAAGTCTTCTATATGCTCAAAAAAATTCAGCCCAATCCAACTTATAAATTGTGAGAAAAGTCAAAATATTACATTGATGTTACTTAGACGCCAACTTAAAAGTTGATGCAAATGTTTTAATAGTGATTTTTCCTTCTCTATCTATTAACTTCAATTCAAAATTAATGTTTACCTTGAACTTATAAATCTTCTATCACCATTCTAAATTTCACCTTGATCCAATTAATAGATCTTCAAATATCATAGAAATCCTACTCAACCTTAAACTGCCAACTTCTAATACTCTCTTGTACCAAAATCTAGATATTTTCTAATTTTATTCTTAGATTAATATAAAATTTTTACACACTTAATACATCTAATAAAATGAGTACTATCAAATTTTGAATTATAGATGTGGTACCAGTTGTATGAACTAGCCAAGAGTGCTAGCTCTAATTATATTGCATAAATTCCAAATCACCAATACAAACCCTTATTTTAAACAAAAATTGCAAAGTCATTCCAAACCCTCTAAAAACAAGCCTTACACTTTTAAAATGAGTCCAAAGCTACCTTAGCAATAACAATTTTTAATCTTTGAATGCCCTCATACTTTACCTTAGGCGGTCATTTTAGTGGATAGGAGTCTAATTTCAACCTTGTTCCACAAATGGTCGACCCTCATATATCAATTTAATCTATCTTAGGGATTTTTTAGCCCAACCCTATCTTCAATTTAATTCTAATATCAACCATGTTAATTATTTATTTCTTTTTGACTTAGTTTTATCAAATTATAGCCTTTTTAAAGTAGTAAAAGAGTTTTTATAGCCTAGAAAGTAAAATTAATAACCAACCTTTAATCTACTAGTTATTAAGACAAAAAAAATATACTAAGAGGATTTTATAAAAGTTATGTTTAAATATCTTGAATTATTATTGAACCAAGATGATTAGATATTAATTAAAAATTTATTTTTGATTACATTTTCACCATTTTGATTACATTTTCACCATATAGTTAGATTGCAATATGACAATGCTCCAAATATTGGTATTGGTATAGTGTATAAGCAAGCTAAATGGCCTAGTGCATCACATCTATAATAAAGTATCAGATTGTCATATGACTTAGTATAACTTCAAAGGTTTGAATTTAAACTTCTATAGTTGGTTCGCTCTTCAAATCATGGTCGTTTATTGTAGTTTGAAGGTCCATATCTTATTGATCATGTAAATTAATTTCCATGTGCTTTATTTCTTTTCAATATTTCTCTATACTTAATTATTAATATCTCTTCTATATCTTGAATAAGATTGGTTTTTTTGAATATCATTTCTTCAATTAAGAACAATCAAATAAGCATATCAATATTTAATACCATCTTCTTGTTTCTAACAATAGTTTTGAATATGCCAAACTTCTTTGGTAGGCCTTTCAAGATTTTATGTATTATAGTCAAGTCTCTAGAATATTCATCTCTCTCTTAGTTGATTTAGGATAGAATGTTATATTTAAGTTATGATAGTAGATCCTTCTTCCATCTTAAGTTCATTCTACTTGAGAAATATAATCATATTTCTTGTTATTGTCTTAGTATCATATAGAATTTGCAACTTTAATCAAATATCCAATAGATGAATTAAAGCTTTAATTACTATTTTTATCATCTTAATAATAGATAGCAATAATATTTTAAATATTTTTTCATACTTTTACTTCTAATTTTATAGCTCAACATCATCTTTTGGTAGATATGACAAATTAATGTTTTTCTCTTTTGATTGGTTTGCTGTTATGATAATGATGAGCTATGATGAGTTGAAGCTTGAGAATGTTTTAATATTTGATACTTGTGCTATAAATTTGGCTACAAAAAATTTTAGTTTAATATCCATTTTTTTTAAAGATCATCTTTTAAAAGTATATAAGTTATGATATCCTTCTATTTATAGTAATTTAAAATAGCTACTAATATGTTAGCTTCTAAGATAATCCTATCTATTGTACTAATTGAATTTAAGATCTAGATCTGGATTTCAAATTTGAGTAGTTAGTTTTTTTTTAAAGATTAGTAGTCTTTTTCATTCACTCAAGATCTTTTTTCTCTTTTGTCTCTTAGACTCTTTATACTCTTTAAACTCCTATTTTGAACACTACTAAAAATCTATAAATAGATATAAGTATTTTTTAACATTGCTATTGTTTATTTTATATAAAGATACTTTTTGGTCTCTCTCATAAGTCTAAATGACACTCTTCGTATTTTTTTTTCTAGAGATATACAAGTCTAAATTTTAATATAAGTCACTCTCTTGACTTGCTATTGAAACATAAAAAAAACTTAATTAGGCTCATAAATATAAGGCTCTCTTAGGTTTTTATCTACTTGTATAATCTCTTTGCTTAACCTCTCACATAAGATAGTAAGTACTCTCATTGAATTTTCACATAGAAGAAAAAGTATTAAGAAGAAAAAAATATAAGAAAAAATACTCTTATTGACTCTTATATAGAAGCTAAGAATTAACTTCACTCATACTTGGGCTTGGTCTTGAGATTCTTTATACTCTGATATTATGAAGGTATTGAAATTAATAGAGAAACCATAAAAGATAATAAGCCTAGTTCCTCACAATGCTTAAATATTCTTAATACCATATATTATATTGATTTTATCATACTCAATGTATATTCTATATTATATTACATATTTTCTTTAAGTACCTACATATTAAATATATATAATATTGACTTTATATATTTTATTAAGTACATACCTAATAAGTATGTATAATAATATATATATAGATTCTATTGAATATATATGTAGAATAGTATATATTAATTAAATAAGTAGTGACCTAAATACATATAGTTATGATTGTATTAATATCAACATTATTTTAAGTATAATTTTTTAATCTAATATTAATCTTAGAGATTTTGATTTTATACCAAATCTTGATACTACCATTGGTATCAGAACTATTGGAGATAAGAGCTCAAGGTAAAAAACCTGAGAATTGGATTGCAAGTTAAAAAAGAAATTATTTTAGATGATTTTTCACAATCCTTGAATATATTTATTCTTTATTCACCATTTGTTATTTAATGATGATTTTTAGGTATTTTTGCTCATATGCATTCACTTATATATATATATATATATATATATATATATATATATATATATATCTATCTGTTGTAAATCTATTAGTATGTATTATTACCATTATAATCTTTTTTAAAAAAATACAATGTGAATTCTAAAAAGACCTTACAATTTCAAATAATATATATATATATATATATAAATATGACTAAATTAAAATAAAATATATTTATTTATGTAAGAGATATTTTTAAATTGATTGAAATATAAGTAATAATATTTGGTAGAAAATAACTTCAAATGGAAATTAAGTTTGTTAAGAAGTTTCAAGAAGAACACATTAAAAGTTAAATTGTCATGGATATACATATGTATTCTAGTAAATACCTATATGATTAAATATAAATAGGTAAATATAGATAAAAATATATTAATTTCATAATATCTTCTAAAGAAGCTTTCTAGAAACTTCATACTTATTGCTTTGAATTTACATGTATTTGTAGTTGATTGGCATGTTAGAAACTTGGTCAATAAATTAACCACATGTTGGTAGCTTGCAAAACAAGCTAATTATGTGGCGCACATATAAAAAACTTGCTTTGCAAGTTAAGATATGTCTCTTATAAAGTCAACACGTTTTAAAGCTCCTGTAGGACTGTTGTTCTCGTTGCGTTCAAGCTTCAGTATATCAAAGCAATTGAACTAATAGAGGTGGATTCGAACACAAGGAAAGACTAGTTATATAAATTGAGTCTATTAGTGTCACAATTGATTGTATTCTGGCTATTTGAAATCAAGTATCAAACTACAAACACTCAGGCTTACTACTTCCATCTTAATTCAACACTTAATCCATTCTACGACTATCAATTCAATGATACTTCTCCCAATTCTTCATAAGTAAATAATAAAAAAAAACAAAGAAGTAGCACCAAGCTTAATCCGGCTTATGACTCTCACAGTCTGGCTCTCGGCTTATGACTCTTATAGTCTGGCTCTCGGCTTACAATTCTCACAGTCTGGCTCCGATCTCTCTTTCCTCAACCTATTTATCCTACCAGAAAGATGATCCGTCGGCCAGCGGATTCCAAAGGTTATGACCCTTTGAATTCTTAACTATTTATTCTATTAACAACCTACTGTTACAAACTAAATTACCTAACCATTAGTCTAATTCTCAAGGTTGTCAATAATCAACCAGTAACTTACCACAAAGTTTATTTACTTATTCTACGTAGCTCCACTCCTAATTGTGCAACGTCCTCACAAACATTATTTAGCCTCAACTTATAAAGACGTAGCAGCATTGGCTTCTTCAATCAATGGCGTTGGCTTATGACCCTTTGAATTGGTGACCTTCTCCTCTTTACATCTTTGTCGTCTGCCTCAGTGTTCGATGGTTCTCCATTCAAACACGCCGTCAGATCTTCATTCAACAAATCCAATTCCTGTCCTTGAGACTCATGTCAGCAATTTGGTTGTCACACTCTTCTAACATCTTCTGCCATTCTTCCGTCGGTTTCAAAGGTATCTCTGAAGGTGTTGTTGCTGAAACTCGCATATTGGTCTGCACTAAATTATTGGCCTCCTTCGCTAATGCAATTAGTTTAGTCTGTAACATCGCAACCTCTACTTGCAGCCGCTCTTGCCATTCTTTCCAATCGGTCTCCATCCTTACTTTCTCAGGCACTATGTTCGCCATCTTCTTCTTAACCATAAAAGAAAATACGGTGCTTATCAAGAGCCCCCCTCCTACTTCTTACTATGGTCTAATCAATTGGATCGACTCTTCCTTTTGTAACAAAAAATCTATCTCGGATTTATATATAGTAAAGTTTAAGCCGATTGCCATTTGATCTATGTTGTAAATTTAGTATCCATAAAATCTTCCAATTGTACTGAACCATTTGGAAATCCGTCAATAACTCAATATGGCCCATGCCATCAAACTTGAAATTTTCCTGGAAATTTTTTAAATCGACTATCATAAAGAAATACCAAATCATTTGGCATAAAAACCTTTGGTCTAAGCTTACTATCATAATAAGTCTTCCGTCATTTTTGCATAGTTTCCATTATCATTAATGCATTGGCTCTAGTTTCATCTAATTTTTCGAATTCTTCGAAAAGGTGTCGTAATGAATCCTAATCTCTCAATCTATTATCTATAAAAATCCGTAAACTTTGGACTTCTAATTCAATAGGTAATATTGCTTCTTGGCCATAAACCAATTGAAAAGGAGTAGCATTGGTAGTAACTTTATACGCAGTACGGTATGCCCATAAAGCTACGAATAATTTAGTGTCCCAATCTGTTCCCGCTCTTGAAACTATTTTTGTTAAGATTTTACATATAATTCCATTAGTCTTTTCCATTTGTCTATTGGTTCTAGGATGATACGGTGTAGTCTTTCGATGTTTTATCTTGTATTTAGGCGTGAGTGCTTTGATTGTACTATTTATAAAATAGGTTCCTTGATCTTTAACCAATTCTCCTGGACAATCGAACTGTGTAATAATATTTTCATACAAAAAGGGTTCTAATGTACTTGCACTATCGATTTTCGTAGCGACTGCTTCAGTCCATTTTGTTACATAATCTGTTGCTATGAGTATATACCATTTTTTTCCATTTCTCGAGGATGGTGCAATTGGTCCCATAAAATCAATTCTCCATTTTTCAAAAGGCGCTTGAGCCAGAATTGGTATCAATGGCATTGCTGAAGTTCCAATAGGTTGACCCATTCTCTGACATGGATCACAATGACGGACGAATTGGTGGGCATCTGCAAACATTGTTGGCCACCAATAACCAACTTTTAAAGCTTTACAAGCCATACTGTCTCTCACAAAATATCCACTGTAACTGTCCAAGTGGCAACCTTCCAATATAGTATGTACTTCAGTGTGATAAATACAGCATCACAAAACTCTATCCTTGCCTTGTTTATATAAAGCTTTACCAATCATTGTATAAGGTATATATTTTAATATTAAGCATTATTTAAGCTTTTCATTAAAATTAGGTAGGAAGGTTTGAAATGTCAGGTATTGAATTATTTTACTATACTCCTGAGTAATTACATCTACCACAAACAGTTCCGCATTGGGTAGTGCATCGTTAATGGATTCATTATCTAATGTATTGGATAACCGAGATAAATGGTCCGCATTGGAATGTGATTTTCTTAGTCTTACCTGAATAGTAAAGTCAAATTCTTGCAATAGTAAAACCTATCGTGCAATACGACTACTCAATTGAGGGTTATTAATCATATATTTTAAAGCATCATGGTCGACATGAAAAACAAATTTATAACCAAGAAAATAATGTCAAAACTTTTGTATGGAATAAATCATCCCCAATGCTTCTCTTTCGATTGTTGTATGATTTCTTTCAGCCGCTACTAATTGAAAACTTACATAATAAATAGGATGATTAAAACCTCGGTCATCTTTTTGGCTTAGCAGAGAACCAATCGTGACATTAGATGCATCCACATAAACTTGGAATGGTTTTGTCTAACAAAGTGCCACCAATATTGGTGTTGAAACCAATTTTTGTTTCAATGTTTGGAATGCAATTGTACATTCCTTTGTCTAAAATGGACTGGTTCCATCGGTTGGTGGTTTCTTCAAGAGATTTGTCAAGGAAAGATATATAATTGTGAATAGATAGATAAATCACCGATAATAATTGACATGGCCGACAAATGCTCGTACACCCGTAACATTGTCTAGTTGCTTTAATTCTACTATAATCTTTATTTTATTTGGATCTATAGTAATGCCCGCCATTGAAACTACATGACCCAACAGTTTACCAAAAGGCATACCAAATTGGCACTTTTTCAAAATCATCTAGAAATATTTCCATTGAAATTCATAGATAATCTTGGAACGCTTGCGTCATTACCCTTTGAAATGTAGCTCGTGCATTATAAAGCCCAAACGGCATAACCTTATAAGCAAAGGTCTCCCAATCCATAGTAAAAGTAGTTTTTAACTGGTCTTCTTTTGCAATCTTAACTTGATTATAATCGAAGAATCCATCAAGAAATGAATAATATTCATGTTCAGCGACGATATTCAATATACTATCCGTGAATGGTAAAGAAAAACAATCCTTCTTGGTAGCCGCATTTAATTTTCAGAAATCTTGACAGATGCAAACTTTTCCTTTCCTTTTCGGTACTATAACAATTGTAAAACCCATTCATTGAAAAGAACTGCATAGATAAATTCAACCTCTAAGAGTTTATGCAGTTCTTCTTTTACCATAAGTGAGTATTTTGGATTAAGTCAATGTTATCTTTCGAGCTTTAGCTTGATACAACTGCAGTTGCTTCAATAAAATTGGATATGACAATATAGAGCTTTGTAATCAAAAAATAATATAATAAATTTTGTAGGTAATCCCAGCAATTACTGTACCAATACTTTGTAAAATATCCATAGGTTTAACTTGACTAGAGTCAGCCATTCTCAAAACCACTGTAGTAGGCAATAAGTGATCCAAATCCAATTCCTCTATTATAGCGACATTCATAAGATTTACACTAGATCTTCTATCTACTTGTACTCTTGATAATAACACTCCATCAATTGAGACATCAATCGTAGATGCAACCGGATCGAGATTCAAACTTACTTCTCAGATTTCTTTGTTTCGAGATTTGCGATGAATTAATGAAGAATTCAAGATAGTTCGGCACTCACGTGCTACCGCCAATAGTTGCTTTATGGAGATCATGGACTGTATGGTGCTTAAATCTTTTAAAATATCATACGGTTCTGTATTAGTGATAATTTCCAATGTTCGTTTCTTCTTCCCAATTTTAGACATGGACGTATGTAAATTGATTTTCTCTATATTAAAAATTGGTAGAGCTACTGAAATTGAATTTGACGGAGCCTGTAAAATTGGTTCTTTCAACGAGCAAGATTGTTCTTCCAATTCGACTGATATTGATTTCTTAGAATTCATGCCTCTTAGAAGATCTTTCAATAGAAAGGACATTTCCCAAAATTTTGTAGAAAACAAAACAGCTCGATACGGAACCGAAGCCTCCGTAATTGGTACCTCATTAGGGTGCACAATTGATTCAGGTCTTATACTGAGTAAGGGACCCATGTTAGTACCTAGATTGGATGTCCCCGTAATTGGGTCCAATTGGCCCTTCGCTTCAGGATCACCCAAATGTTGAATTGGTCATTTTTCCTTTTGTTGACTTCTTGTATGGATAGCTTGGACTACTTCTATCCAATGAACTAATGAATCTTGACGACCTTGAATTATCTCCTCCATTTTTCTTTGGCTTTGGATCTACTCATATCGATTATTGAAATTGAATGGAGTATTACATTGCTGATAAGTATGTCTCGACTGCTTGTAATTTGCACATACTGGCGCATAATCATCACTGGCTCTGGGATTGGGATATTCACTCGCATAATGATCAATCTATCTACAATAAAAACAACAAAGTGATCTTTGTGCACCTCCATCCGGCATATTAGGTGTCTCCACCAGTATATACCTACTAGGCTTGTTCCATTTAGGATTAGAAAATGATCCTGGTTGTCTCATTTGTATGGAAGGTACTTGGTTTGATGACGCCAGTGGAGCATATTGCTGATATCTCTGCTGCTCCTTCCCATAGTTCTGAGGGTTTGATGCAGACCCCTGATTAAAATTGGAACTTTAAAAATTATTGAATGTTTGATTTTGTCGATTAGATTGATTTCCATTCCATCCATACGTATTTTCTATTAAAACTTAATTAACTTCCTACTGAGTCAGTGGGATCATGGTCTGATTACTGAATTACTGTTCCCTTTGTAAATGCCAGCAGTTTTGGATAGGGTGCTTTCCTCCACAAAATATATATTGAACACCTGTTTTTCTAGGTGATGGATATTCTGTATCAAAATGACCTTATCTCTTACAATTATTACACCATACATCAGGTCTCCTATTAGAAGGCTTGTGTCATTTTTTCTTATCTTTAGTCAAATTCACGGCCAATTCTTCCATCTTCTTTGTTAGATTTAATAACAAGGCTTCATTTGGATCTTTAACAGTCGTATTTGTGAACAACTCCAGTTATTGATAGGTTGGCGATGTAAAATAAGGTATCATCATTATTGACACTATTGCTTGGAGTGGTGTAGCATTAATTGGTTGTTGCAACATAATATTCTTCACATTGGAGGCAGCCATTTAAAAATAATTATCCATCGACACATTTTCCGGTTGTATTTGTTGGCTTCTTAAACTTGGAATCATCGTGGCTCCCATTGTTAACAATTGGTCATAATGACATTCTTCCCACACCTTTACTCGTGCCAACGATGCCTCTACTATAGCTGGTCAAGCTTCTTTTACAAACATTTTTAATTTTGGTGGATGCAAACCATTGATTAATATTGACAATATAAAGTGTAGAATAAGTAGTTATTTTCAGAATGTAGATATCTAGTGTATAGTATAAACATGGATAGATAATTGTTGAAAAGGTGGTTCAGTAGATAAAATGGATGAATAGTCAGGAAAAGTAATTATCATCTGTAGTATAGGAGTTGGTATCTTGGGGTAGTATAAGGTGGATAGGAAAGGGGAAGAAAATACTAGACTATGATAGTACTGAGCCAGAGATAATCTTAGTGCTATCTCTTTTTCTTAGTTTTTTTATTTCTTTTGTGTTAGTGTTGATTCTAGTGAAGAGAATCGATTTAATGAATCAATGTTTGATTTACAAAGTTATTTATGGATCATTGTTTATCAATTGTTGTGAAAGATTGAAGATGTATAGAAGTTTCTAGTCACTGTTTATCATAAGGTTGTAAGTTTAGTGGAGAGAAATTGTAATCGAAGGAATTATCTTGATCAGATTCTGTGGATTGGAAGTTATTTGTTCCAGGGTTTGGGTTGTGCTTGTGTGTTCGTGAATTACACAAGGTACTGAAATTGATGTCGTGATTGTTACCGTATTGATATGAGAGAGTGGACAGTAGGAGAAAAAGTTAAGTATTCTTTGGTATTGTAAGCATTTAGCAGTAGCGGTTAATTGTGTGATCCTAACAATTGGAGCTCATATACATGGTCTTTCCCTATGTTCGAATTTTCCTATACGGGTTTATTCTGGCAGGTTTCTTCCAGAATAAGTAAAATGATAACCACATTTTGGTGCCACTGTCGGGGATTGACAACATTATTGAGTTTTAGGAATTAACTATCAAAGCAATAAAGGAGATTAGGAAGCAAACTCAATAGAAATAATGAAAGAGTATGGTTATTAAGAATGAAAATTTAACAGAAAAGAGAATAAAGTAATCAAAAGAAAGAACAGAGAGATCGCAAGTAAGAAATTTGTTGCGTAATGAGTAAGATTGCAAATTAAAAAAGAAGCATCCACAAAGTTGGATTAAGCCATGGTTGCATGCTTGTTGGCATATTCGATCGTACCCAGAAGTCGATCGACCTCTAATATTTCAGAAGTACATATTGTTAAAGAAATTGCCAAGAGCACTCATAGGGAGCGCTGCTAATAGTCCAACATACCTCTCGAAGCCGTTAACGGAGAGCGAGAAAGGCACAGAGGAATTAGGTATCCCATTGGATATTTTTCCAATTGGAGATACATCGAATTCTATCAAGACTGGTTTTGAAGATCAGCATAAATCACTTATCAATAAAGACCAATTCAGAGTATATCAAAACTTGTCGTTTTTACCTCATATTCAATCAGTAAAATTATTTGGGGATAATAATAGTCAATCGGGAAGGCTTGGAAGTCCGAAAAAGACTTTTGTAGGAGACAATTTTTACTTTAATAAAGAATTGAGTAGAACACTGGCATCTTTAATGGCATCCGGAGGACTAGTAGTTCCGATTGCAGTTCAAATGGGTGCATTGGACGATCAAATGACTAGCGTCGTGTCATTACCTACTTTTTGGGGTTTGCCAAGTGTGGATCCAGATCAATATTTGTCTCAATTCTTGACAACGTGTGTAGCTAATAATGACAGAACTGAAGATATTTGGTTAAGACGGCTGCCAACGACATTGAAAGACACAACGTTTGAGTGGTATAACTGCCAATCTGTGGAACAATTTATCAATTGGGAGGCATTAAAAAATACATTTTTAGCCCATTTTTGACCAATTGGTTTTGAAGAACGTCTTAGAAAAAAATTAATGAACAATAGAATGGTAGTATAGGAAGGAGTATAGTCATATTATGGTCGTGTAGCAAATATACTTCGAAAATGGTCAAATAACCAAATACCGGAATCGTTTGTGTTGTCCATATTGGTTAATGGACTACACCTACTAAAATTGAAGATGTTTGTAAAGGAAGCCCAATCAGCCACCATTGCATCATCTCTTGAGTAAGCAAAAGTATGGAAGGAATGCCACTATGACTAGAACTTAACAGTTGGAGCCACGATGATTCCATCCCAAGGAGGTTATCAAATCACAAATTGGAATGACACATCGAAAAGTTATCTGGGAAGGAATGATTATGATACAATTTCACAAGGAATAGTAGATGCCATTCCATTGCAAGCTGTACGACCATCATCATCACGCCCATATGCGTCTTATTCCGTATATCAAAAACCAATATCTACGAAGGAATTACCAAATGCATTAGTATCAAGGGATCCCAATGAGTCATTGCTGTTAACATTGACGAAAAAAATAGATGAATTGGCTGTGAATCTGGCCAAGGATAAAGAAAAAAGGTATAAACCAACCAATATGCATTCCAATGTCTGGTGCAGTAATTGTAAGGAGCAAGGTCATTTAGTAACAGAATGTCTTTCACCACCCCAAATGACTATACAATGTACCTTTTGCGGGGGCAAGCATATTACCAACAATTGTTGGAATTTACGGAAGCAATAACAACTCAGTAACCAGATAATGACTCAACCAACTTTGTGGAATGTCAATCAAGTACAAACGAATAATAGGTTTGGTTGGAATGAAAATCGAGCAAATAAACAAAACAAGAATTATTCCAATTTCTTAAACTCTGAATTTTACCAAGAAGGTGTATCCAATACTCACGGATTGGCAATGAACCAACCAGAATATCATCAATATCCATCCATGATGAAGTCAATGCCAGAGTCTACAGTAACAATGGGTCAACCAGGATCCTTTAC
Organism: Physcomitrium patens; assembly: GCF_059467195.1. Lineage (NCBI taxonomy): Eukaryota > Viridiplantae > Streptophyta > Bryopsida > Funariales > Funariaceae > Physcomitrium > Physcomitrium patens. The sequence continues at coordinate 9,026,086 of NC_143435.1, forward strand.
TCATTCGACATGGAACAGACCTAGCCGTTATATACCAGTAGAGACACCTAATATCCTTGAAGGAGCTGGCAGGAGACCTTTTCGTTGCTATCATTACAGACAAATCAGACATTGTGCGAGTGAATGTCCTAATCCAAGGGCCAGTAATGACTATGTTCCAATGTGTGGAAATTGTAAGTAGTCTGGTCACACTTATCAACAGTGCAATACGCCCTTTAATTATAATAATCGGGACCAACAAATGTAAACAAGCCAATCGATGGAGGACAAAGGTCCTGTTTAATGAGACTCACCAGTACATCATGTCGAGGTGGTGAACGCAGTGCTTAGCAGAGGCCAACAAAAAGACAAGAATCTAATTTAAGACTTGGATGAACCAATCGCAAGAGAGCAAATAACGTCGTCCGTGGGGCTAAAGAAACCAATCTCAATATTGGGACGTATCCCAATATTGAGACCTCAATAGAGTCTGGAACCCAATTCGGTTCACTTGTCAATTTGTCGGGACCATCAAGGACGATCTTAACTAACCAACTACCAATACCTGTACAACCCAATAAAAGATTGTACGCATTAAAGGAACCTTTAGTGGTAGAAAAGTTGGTGAAATTACCAGTGACAATCCCAATCACCAAGAAGAAATTACTATAGAATGGAGTAAAATCAAAACCAATGAAATACAAAAGAGCATTGAGAATTACTCTCAATATGGAACCCTATGACATTCTGAAGGATTTGGATGTTATTCAGCCTTCAATTACAATGAAGCTACTTTTGGCTATAGCATCAAAATGTCGATCTACATTGAATTCAGCGCTAATACGACGAAGATCCCGTATTAAAGAAATTCATGAAGTTAGCTTAAACCCAGATTCGAGAGCACCAACAATCGATGTATCAATCAATGGCGTTTTAATTCCAGGGATACAAGTCAATGGTGGCTTTAGTGTGAATTTAATGAACGTGGATACAATAGATGACTTGGATCTAAAGTAATTGCTACCTATGACATTGGACTTGCGAATGGCAGATCATAGTCGGATAAAGCCAATAGAAATCTTACGCAATATTGCCACTATAATCACGAGATTGACATACAAAATTGATTATATTATATTTTAATTATAGATTTCTACGTTATCGTATCCCATTTTATTGGGCAGACCTTGGCTTTATCAAGCCAAAGCTAAGAACGATTGGGGCCGAGGCACATTGACAATTGAAAAAGACTGAGACCAGATTGTTCTACAGATGTACCCGATACAATATCATGGAGAATCTTAATTACCTGAATGAGAATTTACATCAGACAAACAAGAGTCAATCGATTGATATTCGATGCCGATGCTATAGGTTCACCATAATTTTGGGTAGAACAAAATACTTCAACAGCAAAAGCAGGAATCTATGAATGTGGAGGTTCCGATGAATATTTACTGCATCAAGCGGATGCGACTAACTCGAATCATGCTATTGCCAAATACATGAACAATCTTGCAGTCAATAGAGTCAGTACATTGGAACCAGATTTGGATGGTTTCCACATGTTGAATAATACAAGATATTCAGATCAGGAGAAGACAATTAAATCAGAGGTTGTTGAAGACCCTATGTGTCAATCCATTAACCTGGGCACCAATGAAATGCCACAGCTAATTAAAATATATGCTGATATTATAGGTACAGAATTGGATGCTTGAAAATAATTTTTTGTCTGTCACAAATCTGCCTTTGCGTGGTCATATGCAGATTTGAAAGGGATTCTAGTCGACGTGTGTGAGCACCAGATTATTTTGGAGGAGGGTGTTACGCCAGTTCGTCAAAGACAACACCGGCTTAACCCAAAATATTTCCTTTTAGTAAAAGAAAAATTGGATAACCTTCTCGAAGTAGGTTTTATTTATCCTGTTTCGCATAGTGCATGGATGTCGCCAATCGTGATGGCACCGAAGAAGAATGGAAAAATCAGGATATGTCAAGATTTTTGAAAGTTAAATACAGCTACTAAGAAGGACTATTTTTCATTACCATTTACAGACAGTATTTTAGATGTAGTAGTTGGACATGAATGTTACTCATTTTTGGATGGATTTTTGGGACATAATCAAATTAAAATTACTGAAGAAGACCAGTTGAAGACTACGTTTACTACAAATTGGGGCACATTTGCCTATAAAGTAATGCCATTTGGGTTATATAATGCCCTGCCTACTTTTCAATGGGTGATGATACAAGCATTTCAAGATTACCTATGTTTATTAATGGAGATATTTCTGGACGATTTTTACACCTTTAACACAACGGCTGAACATCTAGCATGCCTGGATAACTGTTTGAATCAATGCGACAAGTATGGGATATCTCTAAATTCAGAGAAGTATCAATTTGGCATATCATCGAGAAAGCTATTGAGACTCATTGTCTCTGTTGAAGGTATCGCTATGGAATCCAATAAAGGTACTCATATATTAGGGTTACCAAAGCTAGATATAGTATTGGGCGTGCACAGTTTCATCGGCCATGTCAGCTACTATCATTGTTTCATTGAATCCTTTGTGGTTATCTGTCAACCATTAATCCACTTGTTAAAGAAACTCCCGTCAGACGAATCTAGCCCAATATGGACTGAAGACTGTACTTTTACATTCGACAAATTGAAACGAAAATTAGTATTTGTCCCAATTCTTATAACATCTTGTTGGACAAAACCATTTCTTGTCTATGTGGATGCATCCAATGTTGCTATTGGATCCATTCTAAATCAAAAGGATGAAAAAGGATTAGATCATCCCATATATTATGCAAGCCGATAATTTGTCGCTGCAAAACAAAATTATAATACTACCGAGCGAGAAGCCCTCGGAATGATCTACTCTGTACAGAAATTTTGCCACTATCCACTTAGATACCCATTTGTGTTCTATGTTGATCATGATGCGCTTCAGTACATGATAAATAAACCTCAATTGAGCGGAGGAATTGCTCGATGGGTGTTACTTCTCCAGGAATTCAACTTTACGATTAACGTTCGACTCGGCAAGAAACATGCCGATGCAGATCACTTATTTCGTTTATCTAATATATTGGGTAATGAGCCGATAAAAGATGCTCTTTTGGATGCACAACTATTTGCTATGGATGTCATTACACCCGAATATGGTGAATTGATTCAATATCTAATGTTTCAGACTTTTTTCATTTCTTATAATGAAAAATTAAAGAAGCGTCTGATTTTAAAAAGTGCGCTATATACCATGATTGGCGATGCCTTGTACAAACAAGGGCGGGATGGAATTTTACGTCATTGCATCTTTCAAAGTAAAGTTCATACAATTTTGGAAGGATGTCATTTGGACAATTGTGTAGGATATTTTGTGGGTGATAGAACCGCATGTAAGGCTTTAATGGCTGGATATTGGTGGCCAACCATATTTTCGGATGCATACCAATATGTTCGTCATTGTGATCCTTGTCAACGAATTGGTCGCCCTATTGGAACTTCTGCAATGCCATTGATACCAATTTTGGCAGAGGCATCATTCGAAAAATGGGATATTGACTTTGTCAGACCAATTACACTTGCTTCTCAAAATGGACATAAATGTTATATTCTAGTAGCCACTGATTATGTCACCAAATGGATGGAGGCCATAGTAACAAAAATTGATAATGTCAGTATCTTAGTAACATTTTTATATGAGAACACTATCACTCGTTTTGGCTGTCCAAAAGAATTGGTTAGTGAACGCAGCACACATTTTATTAATGCCACAATTGAAGCATTAACAGTGAAGTATGAAATCAAGCACCACAAAACTACACCTTATCATCCACGAGCCAATGGGTAGAGTGAAAAGACAAACGATATCCTATGTAAGATCTTAACAAAGACTATTTCAAGAGCGGGAACCGATTGGGATACTAAATTGTTTGCAGCTTTATGGGCGTACCGTAGTGCGTATAAAGTAACTACCAATTCTACTCCATTTCAATTGGTATACAATCAGGAGATAATTCTACTAATTGAATTGGAAGTCCAAAGTTTACGAATTGCGTTAGATGAACGTCTAGGAGACAGAAAATCTCTTCAATATAGGTTAGTCCAATTGGAGAAATTGAATGAAGCTAGGGCTACGGCTCTCTTGATTATGGAAGCTACACAGTGCCGCAGAAAGAGTTATTACGACAATAAGTTATGGCCGAAATATTTTATGCCCAATGATCTTGTGCTACTTTATAATAGCCGCTTTAACAACTTTTCCGGTAAATTTCAAGTATGATGGCATGGGCCATATCGAGTAGTGGAAGGTTTCCCTAATGGTTCCATTTAATTAGAAGATTTTCTGGAAATCCAATTCACAACGCGCATTAATGGGAATCGTTTACGTTTGTATTATATGTAAACCTAAGACGGGTTTACTCAGTGGAGGGAGGGAGTCTCCGTAATAATGATTACCGACAGGATTGAAAAGGTTGTGATAGTTATAAAACGATTGATGGTTAGTTTTGGGTATTAAAACTGACTAATTAAGAAATTAGACATTCTTGATTAGACGTGAGAATAAGGTACACTGGATTAGATGTTCTTGATTCAGACCCCGAGTAAGCAGTTAGGAGCGGGACACTCATAGAAGGTTTCATTGTTACAAATTTTAAACATTGTGCTTTGAACTGTAAGCTTTACGACAGTAATCAATAATAGTTTTAGCGCAAGGAAGTATTGAGAGTTTGATTTTTACAATGTCGATGGAAAGAACGAAGAGAGCATCGGAACGATCGGAAAGTCACCACAATATGAGGTCTAAGTGCGATTTGGGATCATCGTCTCTTGTAGTTATTACCAATATGGAACCGATGAAGTTAGATATCTGTTGGTCATTAAAAAGGCAAAAAGATTTTAGAAATGCATAGTTATTTACGTTTTTGTGAGGATCAAATAAACTACCACCAATTGATATAGAACGAGTGGCAAAATATATAGAAAATTATGATCCAGAGGATGGTTTGAGTGGTAAGAGGAGTCTTGATTGGGATAGATGAGAATATCTTACACAAGGTCTTGCATTTACCAACTGGAGAGCTTGAGGTGGGAGGAGATGCGTCAAATGATTTCAAGCCGGGAAGCTACTTCGAAGGAGGGATGTCGACTCTTGAGCAAAATCAAGGATGGAAGGTACAGGAGGCATTTACGCCCGAACTTATGGAATGGATGCAGTTTGTTTGGAAGCGGTTAGCATTGAATCGACATACCACCTACATGGCGAAGCGATTATTGTTTTCCACAATAGGAATACTAGAAGGTATGGTATTCATTTGGGCAGCTTATGTGGCCACAAAGATACATGCAGAAATGGGAGCTAAGCGGAAGACGGGGAAGTTTGCTTCACTATTATGTTCCAATTATGTAAACTTAGTGATTGAGTATACATTGAAACAGGAATCTCAAACTATAGTTCCAAGTTTACAAACAGGAACAGTTAGTCTAGGGGTAATGGTATATGAAGTGGAAGAATCCAATAGAGCGGCAGAACGGGAAGCAAGACCAATATCTACACCAGAGCGAGTTCTAATTTGGCCAATAATAGAGATGACAACACCAATACCAGTTCCAAGGGAAAGCAACCAATTAGGGTTTCAATGGGGTATAACAGAAGGATGGAATCTTAAAGAAGTTATATTGGATTAAAATTTCCAACTGCAACTTATGGTGAATAAGCTCGAAGATGAGGGTAGCTAAAAAAGGTAAGTAGAAGCAAGCAAGAAAACAATATTGGAGCAAAATTATAAAATCAAGGAACAGAAACAAGTCATCAAGGTAGAATCGGAATCCAAGATGCGAGTGAAGCGTGAATTGGATGAGAGAGTGGAAAACTGGTCAAAGGAGAAACAGATGATTTAGCATATCCTGGAAAATCAAAGACAAGAATTACTACAAATTTACAAATCATATAGATTGGAATAGGAGAAGATGAACACTCAATTGAAGATAGAACGAGAGAAGAAGGAGGCATTGGAGCTTGAAAAGAAACAATTGGGTGACCAATATCGAAACAAAACGGATGAACTACAGGCAGAAATTGTTGTTTTGAAAGAAACAGTAACAAAATTGGAGAGTGATTTAGTCAGTATTGGTGAGTCATAGACATTTGCCTCAACGGCAATAAGAATTGGAAAATTGGAGGAGAAATTGTAACAGTAGCAGTAACAACTAAAAGCTAAAGATGCCAGAATCCTCCAATTAGAAGCTCAGGTTCGAGAATTGGGAGCGTATAATGAAGATTTAACAACTCAATTAAGGGCAGAGATTTAGGACGAGTCGGAGGAAGAAGATATAGTGTTGGAACAAGACCAAATGGAGCCAGTGCCAAAAATTGAAGAAATTGAACAATCCAGTTAAAATAAATAAATAAATAAATAAAAATAAAAAAGGGATTGGTTTTTGTTTATCAATACTATTTTTGTGAAGATGCTGCATAGTTAGGAGTAGGACTATGTAGAATAAGTAGTTATTTTCAGAATATAGATACCTAGTGTATAGTGTAAACATGGATAGATAACTGCTAAAAAGGTGGTTCAACAGATAGAATGGATGAATAGTCAGGAAAAGTAGTTATCATCTGTAGTATAGGAGTTGGTATCTTGGGGTAGTATAAGGTGGATAGGAAAGGGGAAGAAAATACTAGACTATGATAGTACTGAGCCAGAGATAATCTTAGTGCTATCTCTTTTTCTTAGTTTTTTTATTTCTTTTGTGTTAGTGTTGATTCTAGTGAAGAGAATCGATTTAATGAATCAATGTTTGATTTACAAAGTTGTTTATGGATCATTGTTTATCAATTGTTGTGAAAGATTGAAGATGTATAGAAGTTTCTAGTCACTGTTTATCATAAGGTTGTAAGTTTAGTGGAGAGAAATTGTAATCGAAGGAATTATCTTGATCAGATTCTGTGGATTGGAAGTTATTTGTTCCAGGGTTTGGGTTGTGCTTGTGTGTTCGTGAATTACACAAGGTACTGAAATTGATGTCGTGATTGTTACCATATTGATATGAGAGAGTGGACAGTAGGAGAAAAAGTTAAGTATTCTTCAGTATTGTAAGCATTTCGTAGTAGCAGTTAATTGTATGACCCTAACAATTGGAGCTCATATACATGGTCTTTCCCTGTGTTCGAATTCTCCTATACGGGTATATTCTAGGAGGTTTCTTCCAGAATAAGTAAAACGATAACCACATAAACACATCTAATATTTGATTATTTGACCATTTACGAAGTATAGCCGCAATCCGGCCATAATAGGATTCTACGCATTCCCTCGCAAACATCCTGCTATTCATAAAACTTTCTTGAAGCCGATCATCAAATCCAATTGGTCTAAAATGGGTTAAGAAGGCATTCTTTAAGATCTCTCAATTGAAAAATCTACCCACTGGTTGCCGAATATACCATTCAAAAGCTGTATCTTTTAAAGTTGCTTACAACCATTTCAACCAAATGTCTTCAATTCTACCATTATTAGCCACATTGGCTATCAAGAATTGAGATATATGGTGAGCGAGATCAGAGCCCGACCAATGACTAAAAGTAGGTAATCGTACCACACTTGTAGTTTGATCTCCTACTGCTCTCATTTGTACTACAATTGGTACTTCTGGCACTCATGCGGCCATTGGTGTTATCCCTGGTCTCCTTACTATTTGAATCTGAATTTTTCTTTCTTTGGTTTTTCTTGGACCTGCAATTCTTTTTTGTCATTCCCGTAGGCTATTTCTTATGCATAATCACTCTTGCCTTTCTTTTGCTTGTTGATTAATTCTTTGATAATCTTCCCCCCTTCCATCCCCCGTAATTATCACTCATAATTTTTCATTTTTCTTAACAAAATCAATACTGCCTTGAATTATAACTCACATATTTGTAACCCTAAAACTGATTCTTCTCACGTTTTCATTCAACATATAATTCCATCTTCCATACAATCAATTTCTAACATTTCATATTTTTATCATTTTCTCGGCAACAGTGCCAAAATGTTGTTCTCGTTGCATTCAAGCTTCAATATATTAAAGCAATTGCACTAATAGAAGTGGATTCGAATACTGAGAAAGATTGGTTATATGAGTTGGATCTGTTAGTGTCACAATTGATTGTATTTTGGCTATCTGTAATCAAGTATCAAACTACAAACACTGAGGCTTACTACTTCCATCTTAATTCAACATTTAATCCATTCTACGACTATCAATTCAACGATACTTCTCTCAATCACAATTCTTCATAAGTAAATAATAAAGAAAAAAAAGAGATAGCACCAAGCTTACCCTAACTTATGACTCTCATAGTTTAGCTTTGATCTCTCTTTCCTCAATCTATTTATCTTACCAAAAAGATGATTTGTGAGCCAACGGATTCTAAAGGTTATGACCCTTTGAATTTTTAACCATTTATTCCACTAACAACCTACTATTACGAACTAAACTGCCTAACCATTAGTCTAATTCTCAAGGTTGTCAATAACCAACCAGTAACTTACCTCAAAGTTTATTTACCTATTCTACAAGGACATTGCCATATAGCTCTTGGTTAAGAGTATATATGGAGGCAAGAATGAAGCCTTCTTCATTCTTATCAATGCCTTTCTAGTCCTTAGTCTTGTTTCAATATTTTTTATTCATCTTGTTTTTAGCAATAGCCATTTTAATTCAATATTATATCAACTTTGAATAACTTTTTAATTCTTTTTAGTGACAAAATAATGTATTGAGGATTTCTTTCTTTGAGATTCATATCCTTGATAGTTTGACAAGAGTACTAACTTGTTATTTTTATTTTTTTAGAAATGAATAAATTATTATACTTCTGTTATTGCATTTTGAAGGTTATATACTATTCACCTTTAAACAAACAATCTTGTTTTCTAACACTGATCTTTTTTAAAAAACAATGAATTATCCCTCTTTATGAAAAAATTTATTTGAGATTCGAGGTTGTAGATTATTTTTATTTAATTTAACTTTTTGAATATATTTGAGTTGTCTATAGAAAAAAAGTTTATGGATGCTACTTTCAACAAAATTGAGAAAAGATTTACAACAATTCTAAATCTTTATAAGCTTGTCAATATTCTAAGAGTAGAAATCTCATATATTTCCAATAAGAATCATGGAGGTATTATTCCTACATCTATAGAAGAAGTTCAGAGTCTACGAAAAGAGATTGTGCAGTTGAAGGAAGCAAGTAGATTGACCTCACAACTAAATCTAAAGAATTTTATTTCTACCAGTATGAAAAGGATAAGGATTAATATGCTTGAAAAGTTTGATGGAAGAAGATCAAAATTTTGAGGATTTCTGCAACAAGTCAAGATTTATCTAAGGTTGCATCTTTTTCAATACTCTAATGAATTTACTTGAGTTGGATTCATAGGCGCACTTCTATCATAAAGTACACCTTTAATAAAAAAAGATTCATGACTCTTTTATGATTTAAATTCATTTCTAGAAGTATTTATGGCCACATATGAAAAAAGTGATTAAAAAAGAGTGGCATAGATCAAGTTCATATCTTTATGGCAAGGATCACAATCAGCCACCATATCTATTGTTGAATTCCAAAACCTTGCTTGCAACGTGGACTAAAATGACAAAGCCCTTATTATTCAATTTTGATATGGATTGAAGGATAATGTCAAAGATTTATTATTGATAATGCCAAAGGTAAAATCTTTGAAATAATTCATTTTTCAAGCCATTATATATAATAATCAATTATTTAAAAGATTTCAAGAATAAAGACTTGGTCAAAGAAGGACAAATCAAATAATGATGATAGGTTCAAAGTTTTTAGAAACTCATTCATCAAGGCTAGAACCAATACAAATTGATATGGTATGTTTTAAATTCCTCACGGAGTAGAAAAATGATCAATAACATTAAGAAGGCTTATCCTTATATTATGGAGAAGTTAAACGCAGTGCTCAACATTGTTCAAAGAAACAATGTAACTACAAAATAAGAAGCATAGTTGCCAAAGAAGATGATGTTTTAAAAAATAAGTTTTTTCAACTACTATAGGGACTGTGCCGCTAGAATCTTATATAAGTCCTAGTAAAGGTCTTATTTTTTCCTTAAATCTTTCATCTTATTTTATAATAGAAGTTTATTTAAGACCAAAAAATCACAAGGTCTTAGCTTTGTTAGATTCAAGAACCTCATCCTCTTTTATAGACAAAGCTTTTGTCAAAAAACAAGAGATATTATTAGTAAAAAAAATTAAACATGTACATTAAAAAGTCATAAATAGTCATTTGCTATCTCCTAGAGATGTTATGCATGAGACTATTTTTTTAGATGTAGCAATTAAAGATTATAATAGTATAATAATATTTAATATAATAAGATCTCCATTCAATCCAATTATTTTAAGATTATCTTGATTAAAAAAGTATAATCTTCAAATAAATTAGATTTCTTCTAACCTTAATTTTTTTAGTATTTTAATCCAAAATTTTATTAATTAAGTAAAAATATATAAGCCTAATATATCCAAAGTCTTAGTAATAGGTGCAAGAGCTTTTATGCATGCCACAAAAGAAGGATTATCTTTTGTTATATATGACATGCCTATTTTTGATGTTGAAAAGAAGTCAAGTGGTATTCCTAGCTAGTACTAAGATTCCTAAGATATTTTTGAAAAGAAAAATATAAATATTCTTTGAAAGCATCATCTTTATGATTATTCCATTGATCTTCATGAATGAATTCAACCACTATTTGGACCAATTTATAGCCTATTATAAAAAATATATATATTATATTTAAAAAATATATTAATAAAAATTTAGCTAAAAATTTCATACATCATTTTAAATTTGTAGTCGGTGCTCCTATCTTATTTGTGAAGAAAAAAGATGGATATTTGCAGATGTATGTAGACTATTGAGGATTCAACAAGATCACCATTAAAAATAGGTATTATCTATCTTTGATTTCATGACTATTTGATCAATTGAATTAAATAAAGATCTATACAAAAATAGATTTATAAGAAGTATATAATCTGGTATGCATAAAAAAAGGAAATGAATAAAAAATTATATTTCAAACTAGATATAGGTATTTTTATTATAATGTCATGCTTTTTGGACTCATGAATGTACCAACATCTAATGAATGATGTCTTTTGTGAATTTTTTGATGATTTTATTGTCTATTATTTGACTGACATCTTAATCTATTTTAAGAATAAAAAAGAGTATGAAATTAATATTTTTCATGTTTTACAAAAACTTAGAGATAAAAGATTTTATGCCAAATTAAAAAAGTGAGTATTCTACATTATTCAAGTTGACTTTTTGAGATATATTATTTTCAAAGAAGAGCTAATCATGGATTCAAAGAAGGTCCAAACTATCATAGATTGAAAGATTTTAAGAACAATAAAAGACAAATAATACTTTTTGGACTTTGCAAATTACTATTGGATCTTTATTAAGATTTTTTTTTTCAAATTGCAGCTCCACTTACACATTCAACTTATAAAGACAGACTTGAGTGGAGTAAAGAAGTCAAAACATCATTTGATGCTTTAAAAAGGAGTTTATTTTTGCACCAATTTTTTTATCATGTTGACTTTTTTAAGACATTTTTTTATAGAAATAGATGCATTAGACTTTGCCTTAGTTGTAATATTATCACAAATAGGAGTAGATGACAAACTTCATTCAATAGCTTTTCATTTTAAAAAAATTTTAGTAGCTAAGATTAATTATGAGATCTATAATAACGAGCTCCTTGCAATCATGGATTCATTTCAAGAATGGCATCATTATTTACAAGGCACCTCGAGTCTAGTCATTGTGTATATAGATTACGAGAAGCTTAAGTATTTCATATTAACACATGTTTTGAATCATTGCCAAGCTCATTGGAATATATCTTTATCAAGATTTGATTTCAAGAACACTTATTGATTCAAAAAACAACAAGATTTATTGAATGTCTTTTTTAGACATTCTTTCCTTGCACCAAAGGATGGAGATGCCTCTTTTAATGAACTAAGAATATTTTTTTTGAAGCCAAAGCATTTTTACCTTTGAGTAATAAAATCAACATTAACTGTTGATTCAACCTTTGTCAAGAAAATTCAATAAAGTATGTCCTCTCATCCTCTTATCCATGATATCAAGAATAATTCTATTAAGTCTTACAATACTTCCAAATTCAAGTTGAAGAACATCTTACTCTATTTTGAAGGATGATTGTACATTCTAAAAAATAGAGCATAATTATGTATTCTTCAAACTCTTCATGACTTTCCAGCAACCAGACATTTTGGATATAATAAGACTTTAGAGCTAATATCAAGAGATTTTTAGTGGCCTCAAATGTAGAAGGCAGTCAAAGACTTTGTACAATTATGTGATATTTTTTCAAGATCTAAAATTCCTCACCATTGATCTAATGGATTTCTTCAGTCAACCATGGTCTTTCATTTCTATAGATTTTATTACGGATCTTCCAATCTCACGTTCATATGATTTTATATTCTTAGAAGTAGATCATTTTATCAAAATAGAATATTTTTTACCATATATAAAATCTATCACATATAAAGAAATAGCTAAACTTTTTTTCAACAACATCTATTGTTATCACGGATTACTTAAAGATGTTATATTAGATAGGAAGACTCAACTTATATTAAGATTTTAGAGAATCTTTTTCAAGATTTTAAAGGTGGATATAAAGATCTATTTGGCTTTTCATCCTCAAAATGATGGATAAATAAAATAGGTGAATAAACTTTTGGAAGAATATTTGACGTATATCATCAATTATCATCAAGTTGATTGGATAATTGTTTTACCATTGGCAAAGTTTACATATAATAATATAATACATTCTTCTATCCATGACTTGATATTTTTGACTTTTCAAAAGTTAATAATCTTACAGCAAAAGATTTGTTAAATCATTTATTAGAGCTATAGGCAACAATGAAGGTAAAATTAAAGAGAGCTCAAGAATAACAAAAGATTAATGTAAGTCCTTATCACAAGAAATAACCATAATTCTACGTTGATGATAAGATATTAAGACTAGTTATTTTTATGATAAGCTGACTATTGTATGCTCAGATCTTTTTCTATTAGTGAACAAGTCAATTTTATTGCTTATCAATTATATCTACTAGAGTCTATGAAGATTCCCTTTATATTTCACATGTCTCTTCTTGAATCATATAAGACAATGAATATCTCAAAAAAAAGACAATTGCCATGAATTCTTATAAAAATAATTAATAATGAAGAGTTCGAGATAGAAGAAGTCTCAGATTCAAGGCAATGCCAAAATAGGTTGGAACATCTTGTTTATTGGCATAGATATGATATTAGTATATGCACATAGAAGCCAACAAAGAATCTTATAAATGCAGCAAAAAGAATTAAAGCTTTTTATCAACGACATTTATTAAAATGAAGATAAAAAATAGCAAATATGTACTATAAAAGAAACAAGATCAAAGGAAGATAATACTCTACCTTCTATTTTTTTTTGTAGTTTCAGTATATTTGTGATGTTAAAAAGATGAAGAACCAACAACCAATAGATTCAACTCAAGAGCTTTCATTTACTAACTTATCAAATGAGATATTATAAATTTTACAACCTTTAAGATAACATCATTGAGATGAAGATCTTTAAGAACGTCATATCTTTCCTCAAATAGATGGCGAGATATAATGTATTTGCTTCACAACTTTCGAAGAAACTTCCAATATTTGGTAATTTTATTAAAAGTAGAAACAATTCTTGACAATGTTCTAAATATTTTATTTGAAGGAAGTTACAAAGGCCTCAACAACGATCAAATAATAGAGTGGTCTTCTTACTTTGGTATGAAATACTATTGATGGCTGAGAGGACCTATCAATCATCTTCAAAGAAAACAAAGATTAGAATATGTGGCAAATATAATTTGTCGCAACTTGGATTTCATCAACACATGATGATTACTCCTTGTGGAACTTGTTCCTAGAAGGGAAAGTAATGTCACAGATTTACATACGTACTCTAGTAAATATTTATATGATTAGATAGAAATAAGTAAAAATAAATAAAAGTAGGTTAATTTCATAAAACCTCTAGAAAAGCTTCTTAGAAGCTTTATACACTGCTTTGACTTTACATGTATTTGTAGTTGATTGGTAGGTTAGAAACTTAATCAACAAATTAACCATGTATTGGTAGCTTGTAAAACAAGCTGACTATGTAGCGCACAAATAAAAAACTTGCCTTACAAGTTAAGATATGTGTCTTATAAAGTCAACATGTTTTGAAGGTCTTATGAGATATCACCATGTAGCTCCTAGTTAAGAGTATATATAGAAGCAATAGTGAAGTCTTCTTCATTCTTATCAATACTTTTTTAGTCCTTAGTCTTGTTTCAAGTCTTTCTATTTTTCTTATTTTTTATAATAGTCATTTTAGTTTAATATTGTACCATCTTTGAGTGACTTTTTAGTTCTTTTTAGTAACACAAGAGTGTATTGAATATTTTTTTTTTTTGAGATTCATGTCCTTGACATAAATTAATGATATTATATACTTCTTTATTTTGCTACAAAATTCTATAAAAATATGTTTATATCTTGTATATATTATAATAATTTAATATTAATTAGTTATATTATAACTAATATTTATATGCTTATACCAAAAATAGTTAAGATTTAAATCATGCTTCTAAAATTAATGGCTTATTTAATGGTAGAGATAAATAAGTCAATTAATTATAATCAATATCTATATTGGTTTTGCTTCTAAATTTAAAAGATTAGTATTATTTAGATTATTGGAAAATCATATTTTAATTATTTTTTAAATTTAGAAGCATTAGATTATTATAAAAAATCATATTTTAATTATTTTTGAAATAATTCAAAAATATTCATAATTTTTTGTTTGAGATTAAATATTTGTTTATTTTTAATATTTAAAGTTTAAAATTTATTTTTATAAATACATAATATTTTAATTTATTTATTAAGTAAAAGATAATACCTATTCTATAGTAAAAAAATCACCTTATAAACTATAATCTTTTAATTTTTTAAGAAATTTATAATGCTCATTTTTTAAAAAAAAATTTGCTTGTCCAATTTTGAATTTTAATGCAATAGTTTTTGCAAGCTATATGAAGTAGTTACATTGCTATATTTATAATATATTTTTTTGTGTTTAACTCAAGTGATGTGAAAGTAAATTAAAATAAAATAATATATATATATATATATATATATATATTATTTTATTTTAAATTATTTTCAAATATGTATATATATGTATATGTATGTGTATATGTATATGTATGTGTATATGTATATATATATATATATATATATACATACATACATTCATTATATTCAATCAATATGAGCATGGTGTTTCTAATAGGTTTTGAAATTTATATTTCTTTTTTTGATACTATTGAATAAATTTGGCTTTGATCATATTATGTGGTTTTCAATGTCTAAAATTTTATCAAAGTCCAATTGGAAAAAGGATTTAAGTTTTATTATTTTGTTTAATTGTTTGTTTTCATTATTAAAAATGTTACAAATTCAACTTATTCTTTTTTCTTTTTTTTCTTTTTTCTTTTTCTTTTGTATATTTTAGTGCATTTTGATGTTGCAAAAATCTTTGAAAGATTATGTGATGTGGTTAAGTGAAGAAATGACAATTACACCATGGTATCATTATTTACACATTAATAGACTTTTGTGCAAAGTCATAATGTTGATGTTGAATCTATTAGATTCTCAAACTTTACTTTCAAATACAACGACCATCTCCAATTAGAATTCCTTTACTGGCACATCTCAACTCACCAATGAGTTTCACAACCATTCAAAGCAAATAAAAAGAAGACAAATGTTCACACAGTGTTGAGCCTAACCACAAAAGACTCACACTTTTCCCATCGAATGACAAATGTACACACCATGTTAAGTCTAACCACACAAGACACACTTTTCTTATCGAATGACAAGAATTATAATTCGATCACTCATCTCTATTCTGTTCATTACATCTATCATGTCAGAAGATTCATGTGGGCATATTCTAGTGTCCAATCACACACAAAATGGACAAAAAAAATAAACCACTACTTAATTCAGATTCTATTATTAGTTGTCAGAAATTGCGAGTGGGAGGTACCAGAAATCCTAAAATTACCCTTAAAACACCCTAAAAATACGCCATAAAACTCGAAGTTGATGCCACGAGGAATGATTGCATGATTCCCTCGGCGAATCAACAGTCCCCGGTGCCGAAGGATTTGGCGCGATTCTAAGGAATCGTGTCCCTGGAGAATTGGAACAAAGCTTGAATCCTCAGGCCTCTGTCTCCGATCCGCACTGACTAAGACCTCACGAAGCCTTCATGAAGAGCCATTCTGTGCAGGGGTTATCTTGCGGAGATCGTTGTCGCGGATGAGTATTTTGCTGGACGGAGAGGCCTCATAGTCCAGAGAATTCGATTTCTGTCGAAGGTCGTGTAATTTGCATCTGAGCTCGGGTGACTGTCCACCATGGTGACGGGGGAGTTGGAGACGTACGCAGCTGAGCATGGCGTTAAATTCTTTCTTGTAAGCTGCGTTCTCTCATTTTGCAATCTGCTGAGAAAGTGAGAAGATGTTTTCGTGCATTGTGAAGTAATGAGTTGTAAATTCACATCATGTGGTGCTTTCAGTGCCTCCGTTGGCAGTGATCGTCTTCCTTGACGATTTAATTGCGGTTTCAGTGTAGGATGTTAAGCTCGCGGTTTGTACAGACACGTTTTCTAGTGTTCGACCAGGCGGAGCTAAGAATGTTGAAAGATTGGTCCTTTGTAATGGAGAGGTTGCATAGATTTAGAAACTGAGCTAGCTAGTTAATTAAATGAGTCCAATTGGTGTTTCTTCCCCACTTTTCGAATCTGAATGGATAAAGGTGTTTGGCAGGTGAGTTATGTGGATCTATTGGGAGTCGTGCGGTCGAAGCTAGTTCCAAGTGCACACATTGGGACTATGCAAAGAGTTGGAGCAGGATTTGCTGGCTTTGCTGCTCACTTCAACATGACAGCTGCTGATCCTGATATGGTATGATCTCTTAACCAAAATAAAGCACTGGTTTACATAACCATTATCTCTGCAGGATTTGATCCGCGCACCTCTCACGGTATTGTTCAGGCAGGCTTGCTTATATGATGGTGCTGCTGAATTTCAGATGGCAAAACCAGATCCTAGTAGCGTTATCAAGCTTCCATGGAATGACAAAGTAGCTTGGGTCGCAAGTGATCTTTACATGAATGATACTCCTGTGCAGCAATCACCTCGCGAGGTCTTGAAAAACCAGGTATGAAACAATAGATTGCTCTCGATTGTGGTTATGAGCTGCAAACTTCATGCATCAGTGCAGTAGAATGGAGTGTACTCTGTGTGATTGAATGTGGCATCGACGGTATAGAGGCTGCCCTAGAAGTATCTAGTTCATGTTGCGATCTAATTCCCTTTCTGTGAATGAAAACAGTACTAAGTGTAATTACTTTTCTGCTTGGTTGAGAGGAACAGATCGCTAGAGCTGCTGAGATGGGACCCGGATACCACATGAAGACTGGTGTTGAGTGTGAGTTTTTCCTTCTAAAGAAAAGTTCGGAGATTGAGATTGCCGACAGCAAAGACGATGCTGACAAGCCATGCTATGAGCAGGTACGAGTGTGACAATTCATCTTCGGAAAAATTTGGTGAACTGTTGGAAAGCATGCTGAAACTGATACCCTTTCATGAATCTCCCCAGGGTGCACTTATGCGACACTATACGGTGATAAGTGAGTTGCTTGAGTACATGGAGACCCTCGGTTGGGAACCATACCAAGCTGATCATGAGGTAAATTATGCATCACTGCCCCACTTTCCCGACTAGAAAGTAGCACCCTAGCACGTTGATTTGATGAGTTGTGTATTTTGTTCAATCATTCGAGGGTTGAAACGCTTATAAACTTATCATATCCACCAGTGCTCAAGCAGGACGCGAATGGACAATTTGAGCTGAACTGGGCGTATGATGACTGCCTGAAAACAGCGGATAGACACACTTTTTTCAAGTTCATGACGAAAACTGTGGCCGAGAAGCATGGTGAGCGATATATTGACAAATCATTAATAGTTTCAAGAATGAGCCGAAGTGTCAGACAATGTTATCGACTAGATACCGCTCTTGCTTTTTAATTTTTTCCAGCGCATTTCAGATGTGGTTCATTCATGGACTCAGGGTTTCGAGCGACGTTCATGCCCAAGCCTTTTGTAGACAAAACTGGAAACGGCGCGCACTGTCATGTATCTGTATGGAAAGACGTCAACAGCCCCTGTAGCACCAACCTCTTCGATGCTCCATTATCTCCGAGTACCACCACGGACAACAACAATGATCACTCAAATCAAGCATTGGTTCGAACCATCAATGACTAATTTCGTCATTGACTCTGCTTTATTTCTGCTCGGAACTGTGAAAATACGTCACAAACTTGTAGATTAATGACAAATCTCACAGAGGTCAGCAGTTAAGAACAAGGATTAACCATTTCGCAAAATCAATTTTCGAGGCTATGTCAAAAGCCAAGCAATGTGCTTTTTCAGCAATTTAAAGTTTCTTTCCTTGCAGGGATTGTCGGTCTTGGGGGACCAGTTCATGGCCGGCATTTTACATAATGCGCAGGTATTATTACGAAACTATGATAGGGTTTATTTTCTCCTGTGAAGTGGTATGCTAGAAGTGGTTGATCTTGTTGTCACAGAGCTTGGGTTGTGGGACAAGCGGTTTTGTTAATTCTAGAAAATAATCCATTATTCTTGGTCTATCTCAATTTCATCTCCAAGGTGAGATAGGTCACGTTATTTCGTCGATTTAGCTATACAACTACTTGCGTTTCGACCGTCGTTTGTTAATGTTAAATAATGCAAGTTTTTAATGACGGCTATCAACTACATACAAGAGAGGGCATTACGTCCGCAGGCATTAGTGGCACTGCTGAACCCAACCGTGAACAGCTACAAGCGAATCGATGGGCGACCCACTACGTCAGGAACACCGTGGGCTCCTTTCACTGTTTCCTACACTGGCAACAACCGCACTCATCTATTGAGGTTTATATGCTATTCTTGTACTCAATTCCAGCTTAAGACTTAGGTCGCTCTAGGCTTCGAGCAGCATGAAGTTCTGAATGAATCCTGACCTATTTCTGCTTTGTAAAACATAATTGGGATCCATGTCATTTTCTATGTCTTGTGATGAGGAATTCCTATTTGGAATGGATAGAAAAGTAAAAACCATCATCATGCAACTTCCAATTCTTCATCATGATATAAATGGCAGGATTCCAGACGGGGGGAGGTTTGAGTTGAGGCTTGCAGACGGAGCTGTTAATCCGTACCTCTTGCAAGCTGCGATACTTGGTAAGTACCTTCAATGGTGGCATATCTTAAGAATTGTCCATAATTTTGGATTTCGAACCTCATTTTCAGCGTTATATTTGTCTGTGCAGCGAGTGGTCTCCATGGCATTCGGGAGAATCTGCCAATACCACCGCGGTGTGATTGGAATGGCTTTTTTCCTCCTCCTAATATTCCTGTAAGCACCGACGTCGTCGTGAGTTTTGATCTCTTGTACATCGAATGTTTTTTTTAACCGTAGGAGTATCCTGCAGTTTGTTATCGATTTTCACCACTCATCATTTCCTACCATTGTCAAATCTTTAGGCGCTCCCCACTCTGCCATCAACGCTGCTGGAAGCCCTTCAGAATCTTGATAATTCTGCAGTCTTTAGAGGGGTGCGCTCTTTCGATCCTAGTGCAATTTTTTTTAAGAATTCTTCCAAATTTCGAATTTACGAATAGGACCCTAGCAATGATTCAACGTTTTTAATTGCATTGTTGTGACTCATGAGTGTAGGCTCTGGGCAACGACTTCATCGACAGCTACCTTTTCGTTCAAAGGCAACAATGGCGGTCATATACAAGTCATTTATCCAAGTGGGAGCTTGACAACACGTTGGATTGTTAGGGTTTTAGATGCAATGGATTTTACAGTTCTCCTGCCTTGTTCTTGTAAACTACGACTTAATAAAGTTTCTATTTTTGTACTTTTCTATAAACTTGACAGTGCTACATGTGCACCCACAAGCGAAGCCAAAGTTGTGAATGGTGGTGGATGATCCGCACAGAACATGGAATTGGTTGATTATTCGAACAAAAATACTCATTGTATGCTCAATGAGCCCCAGGTGCTTGAGAGTTAAAACTTCAATCGAATTATCAGAAGTACTATGATACAATAAAAATGTGTGTACCAGGTTGTCCCACATTTACATTTCGTACACATAGTGAATACTGCTATGAAGATGTAGGTCACTGCGTGTGCGCCGGAAGAGTCGTTTTGCCAACAGAGGTATCTTGTCCAACCAAATAGGCGCCGTAATTGTGTTGTTGCCGTGATTGAGGCTGGTTATTAGTAGTTTTTAACTTGCGGGTTGTCTAAGGGTCTCTTTTTGACTAAATTACGGTTACAGGCTATGGCATAATTGTACACGTTTGATACGAGTACAGTCAACATTGAGATGGGTTTCATACTTGAACAACCTCGAAACAACCTTGGATGGGAGTCGCATGATGTGCTGATGTTGCTGGCTATGAAGAAAGTCTGGCTGAATTTTCATGTACGCGCTCCGTTATTGCTGTTGCTGCAGTTGATGATGGAAGCTGCCCGCCTCGACTCAGGAGGCGGCGGAAACTTGCGGCAGTGCGTGATATTGGCGAAGCGAGGACGTCGGAGAATGAAGGTGTCGGAGGAGAAGAATTTGACATATCGGAACTTGAAGGGTGGTGCTCCGCACGGACATGTTGATATATCGCACGAGCCCTGTCGATGTCAATTGCAATTTGTAATGGCGGTTGAACGGAGTTCGTGTTGACTGCCGCGTCGAATCTGGAATCCTCGTTCAATTGCTGCGTGTTGTTCCCCCAAAACAAAATGTTGGAAGGAATTGAATCTGTTCTTTTATCTCTTTCATGTTCTTGCACTCCTTGCAATGGTTGCGCAGTTTGCGAGAGTTCAGGCAATTGCTCCGCTCTTGTGTGCTCATCCATCTGGTCGCCTCGAACGCTTTGCGTGGAAACGCTTTGGTCAGGTGATTCCCTACCGCGCAATCCTCTCGAAGTATCCACGAATTCCGAATGAGACACTTGAATTACTGTCGTGGCGGAATCCACGGGTTGTGGCTCTACTTCCTTCTGGGGTTCTAAAATTGCTCTACATAGGGGACATGTCGAGTGCGAGTACAACCACATGTCGATGCACTCGAGGTGAAAGCTATGGCCACACCCGGGCAAGCTGCGGCCCAGGTCATCCTCCTCGAAATTCCTCAGGCAGATGGCGCACTCCAAAAAACTGGTTGGGTTCGATTCCAAGTGTTCAATTCCAATCTTGTACCTGAATGTCGGAAGAGCTTCCAACGCCGACTTGTCCAGCCCTGCTCCAATATTGATTTCCAGTACGTCACCATGAGCCACAACTTGTTCGTTGCTGAGGCTGCTACGCCTCCTTGGCCAGAACGAGAAGTAGGGTGCTGGACCTCTGCCCCGGCGGCCTTCGGAGGTGGTACTCCAAACCCATTTGGCATACATGTGTAGGGAAATTACGAAGAGAACGACGATGAAGAGAACCACGAGAGCAGCCACCATGATCTTGCTGGTGACCACATACTTGTCTTCGTCTTCGCTGCTGAGGGTGGCCATCCTCGCTGGGTTACCGTCGGGTGAGTACGTGCTCGTGGACCCCGGGTAGTAGTGATCTATAGGTGACGAATACATTTTATGAACTACACCGCACAACGCCGTCAAATTCAAGCCAAGGAACACCTGTATCGTCGCATTTAGAAGAAATTTTAATGTCCAAGAGGCTATCTAGATTTCGGAAAGCTACTGACAACAAATTGGGCGTTGTATGACACACTATCCACTTCCACGTCAAACCCACAAGAGCTCTTGTGAAAATTTCCAACTATCCGCTCAGGACAATTAATTCCTGAGAATAGAAGCTATCGACGACTCTTCCAGTGCGTAAGAAGCGTTCTACTGGGTAAGAAAAATTTCAACCCTTCCGTCTGCTTCTCTCCATCTCTGGATTCTTCCTTCTCCCTCTACATTTAGCTTTTCAATGAAGAGTATCACAGTAAAAGGCTTGAACCTTTCTTGCTTCATCTCAACACCCGCCACATACTCTTAACGACCTCCCTTGCGATTCTACAAACCCAACATACAGCGTGATAAATCTTGACACAACACGAGACTGGATTGTGTGTAAATTAATTTTCATGACTGCCAATGAAAACCTCTGCTATGAACCCATGTTGTGGCTAGCAGTGGAAAACCCAGTTGTGGTTATGACTGAGAGCATGCACACAAACACAAGCTTCGTCTCACAGCACACAATCCAGTGTTGCAGAACCCTCGCCCCCTTGACTCAGAATATGAGTGTCGAAGAGCGCACCGAAGTGCTGGATGCAGTTGACCTGCAATTTGGACCGAACAGACTGCGGTCAACTGGTGATGACCATGTGAGGGCCACCATAGTTTTTATGTGGCAAGCTCGCAGTGGGTATGCCTCGAATTGGATGAGGTGATGGTGCCATATCCCTTGCGCTGTAGGAATAAAGGTCAACACACGTCAACTTTGCACCACGACCTTGTGTTTAGGGACCCTTCCATGAGCAGAACCTGTAGTCTTTTCCAAATTATCGTTCAACACTGTGGCACAAGCGTTTTGTCATGAACATTTGCCATGCACTTAATTGACAGTTTGTAAGTGGAGATTATGGGTGACAAGCCAGAATTCAAGATCTAATTCGATGTAAAGCCCTTCCAAGGGGACCTTCAGTAAATCAAAGCTGCTCGTACTCCGGCGTGGCGCAATCTCCTCTCATGGGCACATCTTTGCAAACAGCGTGACACTTTACTGGCACTCGTCAAATGGTGGACCTCATATTGGTTAGTCAGACTACCTTTCCTGCTTCCTTTGACCGATCAAAAGGAAAGGGAGAATTGGAAAAGTAACAAACTCTGTGAAGGACATTGTCGATATTGATAAGGTCTAGAAAGATTCAAAGTATGGCTACCAAAGCTTTTCCAAATAAACGCTAATTGCTGATTACAAGAGAAGATCGCAGGCATGCTGCTTCAACTATGCTTGGTACCCACTCCAACGGCATTTTCTATTGAATGTCCTACCGTCCGCAAAGGACCACATATTGTGAACTCCTCGCACACGAAGTACTAGAAACGTGATTTGCTTGTCAAACGTTTTTGACTGAGGTTTAGCACCGCATCCTTCATAATGCTTGCGTAGAAAAACTGTTCATCCCCATTAATTGTGAACTGGTCCAAGTCGACAAAGACGAGCACCGCATCGGTTGATGGGCCACCAAGAGCGTCCATCAATCTCTCGAACGGAGCAATCAAACTAAGGCTAGCCCAGAACACAAAGCACCTCGACCTTAGCCTTATCGAAAGCTATGCAAGCCTGCGTAGAGTGCCAAGAAAAAGAGGTCGAGGGTGTTAATGTGCAATCTGCCAAGTTTGAAGATTGTCTTATATCCAAGCGCACCAGTATTACCTGATTCGGAATCGAGGTTGGGATCAGGCCACTCTTCACGCAGCCACTTGCAAACAAGTCATGCTGGGTCTTTTAGTAGAAAAATCCTCCACAAGCAGGAGCATGAGTCTGAAATCCATCACCGAAGATCAATACATCTTCACGAACTTGTGCGTTTCTATCATCAGCACTCAGGTTCATGTAGCGAGAAGTAATCCACTAATTTGCAAAACAATAAACTCCCCTGGTTGGAGGAATATATATATATATATATATAGAGAGAGAGAGAGAGAGAGAGAGGAATTTAATTCGTTGATTGAATGAGTGTAACCACAAAACGCAGATTGAGTGCATTCAGAGATCCAAGAAGATCATTTGTCGAAATGCACTGCTGACACGTTGAGTTTGTGGTAGCTAGATTCACTACGCTTCATACCGCGGTTGAAAACACGGAGGAAATTTGTGGCTATAGCGAGGTGGCCTCATGCACCTTGATTGCCATGGCCACGTTGACACCATCGGAATGCGGCTCTGATCGACAGACATCGATAGGACAGCGACTACAATATTGGTGATTTCTTCGAATCAGTGCTCTCTGTCCGAGTGCAGGGCATGCACAAGGTTTTTTATGATCGCTAATCGAAGAACAGAACAATGTGTTGTGGATGGTTGAAGCAAGTTTCACCTTATACTTATATTCCTGTTCCTTGAAAGACAAGGCGGGGATGACCAATTGGTGGCAAAAATGGCTGATCCAGAAGATCCCATCTCAAGGCACACTCAATCAATCTCAATGAGGTCAGATTGCCCTCAGAACGTGGATGATAATGAACGTCTTCTGCGAATGATTTTGAGAGCTATTGCCTATAATCCTAACTCAAAGACTGACCCAACCAAGTTTTCAGCCGACGTAGTTATGTGTGAGCCTGCAGCTGACGAGGTCGACCCAGTCATTGCGCTGCACGATTGATCGACAATTCCCATGCCAGGGAAGGCCCTAAACGTCACTGCAGGATTCGTGTTTCCTGCGAAGGAGCAGCCTCCTTGAGTACATCAATGTACGTGGTGACAACGCTTACAACTTCTAGTGGTATATCGACACACAAATATTCCCAAACGATGGAAATTTATCCTGAAGAAAGTCTGGTTTCACCTGAGATATTATGGGTGCGGTAGACAAGTCTACAAAACGTTCCCCCGACAGAGCAAGCGATGCCTCGGATGCAAACTCCGAGGCAAGAGTCTTCGGATAGCTCATGACTAATTAGAGTCTGGATGAGAATGTAGAGGAAGAGAAGACTGGTTATGAATTGCGCAATCCCTGTTCTCCAGAAGGATCAGAAGTGAAACTCTGAGCTGTCAAAGAAGGGCTTCCGGAATCGCTCCTCGTGGACCTTCTCGAAAACTAGGCCGTGCATGCTCTTTGCTGTACGTTTCCTGCACTGATTCGTTCTGGTAGCAACAGCTTCCTCAGGTTGCCCCATGTTGAGTCCTTCCTTTCTTGTGACTATATCACTTGTCGGTGGCAACCGCTTGCTCACTACATTTCCACTAAGTTAGTATGCTGAATCTTTCTTCGATAAATCTTCATTAGACGTCCAGTTTCTTCTGCTCAAATATATGTTCCTGTGATCACAAGTGGACTCTAACCCCATCTTTTCTTCAGTAGCAACTTGTGCTGGTGTATTGTATCTGACATCTAGATGTACTATTTTGCTGCATCGGCCCATATGCTCTACCAATGCTCAAACACACCGTTTCGTCTTCCGGTGGCTTCAAATCTATTACACCTCTGCTAGAAACATATTGAAAACACATAGATAGCAATTGCAAAGTTCAGATAGCAAGCCGGACAAAAGGTGAAGGAATTCTTCATTGAGAGTTACTGGCCGGTTTATATTGAAACTTCACCGAGGAACCTAAATGACGATCACGTGCTACGACCCACACATGACACTAGATCACGCACAAAAAGCTCAAGCCCCGCAATAGTTCAGTAACCACCACCACCG